>NW_004949204.1:322874-324013 GCF_000317375.1 Microtus ochrogaster
GGGGCCGGGGCGCGGGCCGGAGACGCCGGGGGGCCGGCGACAACCCGGGAGGGACGATGAAGCGGCAGAATGTGCGCACGTTGGCGCTCATCGTGTGCACCTTCACCTACCTGCTGGTGGGCGCCGCGGTATTCGACGCGCTGGAGTCGGAGCCGGAGATGATCGAGCGGCAGCGGCTGGAGCTGCGGCAGCTGGAGCTGCGGGCGCGCTACAACCTCAGCGAGGGCGGCTACGAGGAGCTGGAGCGCGTCGTGCTGCGCCTCAAGCCGCACAAGGCCGGCGTGCAGTGGCGCTTCGCCGGTTCCTTTTACTTCGCCATCACCGTCATCACCACCATCGGTAACTACACTCGCCGCCGCTCCGGAGGGGACGGGGGCGGGGACCTGGGAATGCTGGGGAGCCGCCCGCGGTTGGGGGGTCCCTGCGGAGCTGGGCGGGCCGCCGAACCCGCGCGCTCCCAGCGGCCGGGGCTCAACCGGCGTGTCTGCTTTGCTGGTGGACCCCTGACTCCGACCTATCTCCAGCCCGGCTAGCCCTAACTTGGCCCTGCCGGGCTGTGCGAAGACCCCAGGGGACTCAAGTGTGTGAGAGGGACAGGAGCAGCCGGCCCGAGGCTCGGGAGGAGGGGTGTGGCCGGGCTAGGCCCTGGGGCTGGGCACCTAGAGTGAACCCAGCGTGCCACTCCTCCGTGTCCCTGACGTTGGGTTTAGGCACCCGGGTGTCCACACCTGCTGGGCTGTGGGGAGGCACGTAGATGCAGGAACGCTGCACTCCGCGACACACGGGCCACTCTCTACCCGCGACTGAGTGCTGCTGGGGAGGGGGGTGGGGTGCGTGTCTCCGTGTGGGTGTGGGTGTGGGTGTGTGAGTGTGAGTGTGTCCACCTCCACGAGTTTGGGCCGCACCAGACAGGGCCTGTAATTCTCTGAGGGCAGAAGAGCAGGGGCTGAAAGCCAGATTCGGTCCTGTTAGGTTTCTTCCCCGGTGTCCCAGAGAAACAGTCACCCCACAGGAATGGCTCCACTTCTTTTCCAAGGCCAGGACAGATCACCCTGTAGGAGGCTACCCGCACATCCAGATCCTCTGAGAACATGGCACACAGGTAGAGAGAGAGAGAGAGAGAGAGAGAGAGAGAGAGA
>NW_004949204.1:324113-346074 GCF_000317375.1 Microtus ochrogaster
TGCCAGGGGGCTGGATCATGTTGACAGGAAGGGGAGCTGGGAGGAGGAAGTAAAGGTTATATTGATTTCTAAAAAGTAAAATCTAAGAAGTTAAAAGAGAGAGAGAGAGAGAGAGAGAGAGAGAGAGAGAGAGAGAGAGAGAGAGAGAGAGAACACAAATAGATGTCTGTCAGAAAAGGCATCTCCAGCCAGGCCCTTCACCAAGCTGCTGAGGTGTCAGCGCCCAGCCAGGATCACACATCTTAACCATCCCCAGGACCCTGGGCTTGCAGTCCAGATCCATGGCTAACCCTCTCCATGACCGACCTTGGGCAAGTCCCTTCTCCTGCCTGAATCTTGGGCTCAAGTCCCAACACGTAGAGGTTGGCCAAAATGATGTCAAGGGCTCTTCCCAGCCCCGACGTGCTTAGACTCGAAGATTGGGAACCCACCTTCCCCCAAAGCCACTGGGATGCCTCCAGTAGCTGGTTCCTCCATCTTCCCCTCTCCTTCTCATCCTGACCCCCACCCCCTGCCTTGGCTGAACTCCCAGGGGCTCATTGCCATTTGGCAAAACCCATTAGAAGATGGCAGTGTTTTCCTGGGAGTCAACAGGAGTGGAAGCAGGTTAAAGACAGAGCTGGACACTGTCTTACCCACTGCAGAATTCCATTCTGAGGCTGGGGCACTCTTCAACTGCAGAGAGAGGAACACCCAGACACTACCCAAAGAGCAGGTTCGGTCTAGGGCCCCTTCCCTCCACATCCCGCTGCCACTGGCCCAGGATTTCACAGCAGGTTAGCTGTCTGTAAATCAGAGCCGACCTGTGTATGCCTCTCTCTGTCTTCCCACACCAGTTTCCCAGTTAGTGCAACTTTCCTCTGAGTCCCGGGTTTCCTGCTTCAGCTTAACCTCCCTGCTGACCTCCTTGCTTCCAGCCTCTTACCCACGGCAAAATGACATCCCTGGGACAATGCTTCCAGGGAAAAACAAACACAAAACTCCCAAAGCTCAGCTATCCCAGCCTACTTCAGCAAAGCCCACACGGCTACCCACTGCCCATGCTCCTTGCCCCACCTCCACTTCCATGCCTGACTTTATTTCTTAATTCTTATTTGGATGGCTTCTCTCTATGGCCTCCATATTAACCCTCAGAGGATACTTAATATGTTTCTAGCCAGCAACACCTTTTCTTCTGCATTCCCTTTGCTATCTAATCTAGCTCTCTAGGTCCAGTTCAACCCGCCCCCCCACACACACCCATGGAAACCTCACAGGGCCACTGCCCTTGAAGACTGCGGCAGGACTTATTGGTAAAATGACCTAGGTAACCCAGTATGGGCTCTTTTAACTGCTTATTTACATCCTAAGGGGTGTGTTTTGTTTTGCCTTTTTTCACCACAATGCCTTGTTAATATAGGCAAAGCACATCTCTCTGACTTTGAGGGCTAGCAAGGTGCCCAAGAGCCACGAGCACTGGAGAATGCTATCGATGGATTTAATGTGTGCAGAAATGACAGGTGCCACCCTTCCCCTCCAACCGGGTTGTTGCTTTCCAAATTGTCCAGGGTTCTTACTTAGAGAGATGCTCGAAACTGGAACTAGCAGCCTAACACCCTTCTGCTGGTATTTATACAGTGCTGGTCAAGAAGAAAGACACCATCAGACTGGCAATGCCTACTCCCTACACTACCCAACCATCCCTGGCTTGTTTTTTTGTCACCTCTCATTTTGGTTCCGCCACCTAGCTGGAAGCTGTCCTTAGGATAGTGATGAGATGTCTGGAAGGGACTCTCTATGAGAATGTTGTTAGCCTGATCCTGACCCATTGCCTCCCTGGGAACATCCTGCGGCCAATCCTACTGGCTAAGGCTGGATGAATGACAGAGCCGGCATCTATTGGCCACAATGGTGTTATCACTTGGTTGGATCTCAGCCCTCACAACTCAGTGTGGGATTTTTAGCTCTGTTACTCTGAGCAGTGGGTACAGTCAGGGAAGAGAAGGGATCTCCTGTCTAGAGCCACCAAGCTGATGGGCAGAGGACTGAGAAGAAGCTGGCACTTCTGACTCCACACCCAGGGCTGTGTCCCTGCTGGCCTCTTGGCTGCTTCCTTTGCCGCCATATGCTATGAAGCCCAGGCCCAGCCTGGCAGAGCTACCAAGTGCCCAGTGATGCCAACTTGCAGGATGCTCATGAGCAACCCTGATTGGTTGAAGGTCAGCAGGGTCCAACTTAGTCATTCACCTGGTTAGTCACATTCTCCACTCCCACCCCCTCGTGCCTGGCCTTGCAGCTAGGGAACCCTTCCTTCCCTGCTCCCCAAGTTCACCAGACACAAATGGAAACTCTTTCCTTGGGAAACCTCGCCCTCCCTAGCCGTTGAGTCATCAAACTCCTCCAGGCCCCAGCCCCCTCTATTCATAGCCTAAAGCTGTCAGAGGAGGAAGGGGCCTGGGGATCAGCTGGCACCATCACCTCCTCCTACAGAGAAGGCAGGGGGCGGGAAGGAGACCAGGAGGCACACAGAGGGGGTACAAAATCTGACTCCCAGGCCCTCGGGTGCATCTTTACCTGTTATTACTTGCTTAGTTCTATTTGTTTCTTTTGTGATACTGGGGGACCTCCTGCATGCTAGGCAAGCATTCTACCACTGAACTCCATCCTGCTATTTCTATTACCACAGTAGCCACAATAGCAATGGCAGCCTCCCTTTATTATCTACGCTCCCTCCGCAGGCTCTATCCGGACACTTCATTTGTATTCTCTTGTTAAGTTCTGCCAGTCCTCCAAAGCTGACCTTATTACCCCCACTCTTCAGCTAAGCCACAGAAGACTGTAAGTCAGCCGCGCTCGCCCGTGGCCTCAGAGCTTGGGAGCATAGCACCTGGACAGACTCAACAGACCCATGACTCTTGCTGGTTGTTTCTTTCTCCATCTCAAACCCAGCCCAGATCCGTGGATAACAAGGCACCAAGATATCCAAGCTGGTTCGTCCCTAACCGGGCGTCCCAGAAGAAGGTAGTCTCTTGTTGCCAGCCTGCCGTTCTCTCATTGCCCAATGACCCAACAGACAGATCTCTGCCTGGCACCTGGTTGTCCCCGAGGCCATGTGGGGTTCACAGGTGCTGGTTCTCTCACAGCAGGCCTGGGAATTTTTCTGGCTTTAAGGCAACTGAGAACCCAGGTGATAGATCTGTTGATGGAGCCCAGGCAGGAAGCCTGTGCTGTTGCTCTCTGGCTCTGAGCCCGACCTCCCGCTGAGCACAGCCTCCTGTGGCTAGCTATGCCTCAGGGTGACCCTAGGACTGAATTCAAGCAGGTGGCCCCAAAGAGGGAAACTGTGCCTTTTATATCTTTCCCAGAAGCAACCTGCCACTTCCCAAATCACAGAGCCCTATAATAAAAGAATGAGAGGTGATATTAGGGAACATCCAACCACTCAGAGAGGTCAATAACTTGCCCTAGGTTACACAGCAAGTTGAGCACTTGATGGAACCCATGATCAGCCTGTTATCTTCACACTGTGCAGCTCGGCATTACTCCCCCATCCCCGGCTCTCTGCCTACAGGCCAGCCCTTCTACCTTGACTCCACAAGCCCTAACCTGGAAACCAGAGTTCCCGGCTTCATCTCACCCCACCTTTTCTCCCCTACCATGACCTGCCCAAGCTATTAAATCTCTCAGATCTCATTTTGTCAGTTATAAAATGAGAATGAAATTATCAGCAGGAAATAATACTTTCATGCAAAGGACGCGCCTGGTAGAGTTGACGTTTAATGATATCTGTTATGTTTACTATCATTAATGTTACTGTTCATGGAGTATGCCTTCCCCCATGGAGGAGCCCTCTCTCTCTCTCTCTCTTTCTGGCTCTCTCTTCTAGGTTACCATGGCAGAGCTACCTTCTTCGGGAATAGGGTCAGTGAGGTGAGGGGGGTAAGAGTAGAATGGGGGGAAAGGTCCAAGAAGCTAGCACATCCTTTTGTCTTACCCTCCTAAGATCCTACCCAGGGTCCCCTTTTCCTTCCGCAGGCCCGGAGCCTGTGATTCAAGGACTTTGCTACCTCTCCTGACCCCCAGAAAATTAGTGAGGAAGACTGAAGTCCCTGTTCTAGGAGAACTTGTTACGTATTGGAGCAAGACAGAAAAAAAAAATAGAGTCCCATCGGCTCCGTTACTGGTCCTCTATGACCTCAGTTTCCTCCTCTAAAAGTGGGTATATTTGGCCGGAGGTTCTCCTGCTTGCCCATCCCGTTCCCACGCATTCCAGTGGGGAGCTGGAGGTGTTGGAGAGGAGGCAAGGACAGGACAGAAATAGTAGACACACGACTGGCCACAGTGGGGACAGGACAAACACAATAAGTATTTCCACAGGAAAACATAAACAAGCACAGATGAATGCAATGTGGATCACCACTACAGAGAGCTTTTTCAGATGGCAGCACACCCCATGGGCCTGCAGTCGATTTTATAATAATTTTTAAAAAACCGAAAATGATGTCCCTGTAGCCAGCCAGCAGCCGGGGGGAGAAAGCAAGCTCCAACCGAGGTCACGATCTTGTCAGTCCAGGCAAACCTCTACAGGGACCCAGGGTGGACAACCCCTCTTCCACCCTGCATCCTGGCTGTGGGCTCAGGAAATTGACATGTGTCTGCAATAGGCCAGGCTCTGCCTGCTTGCTGTTCAGAACCAGTGTTCCCACACTGCCCTGCTCATAGAGATTTGGAAATTTGCCTAAGACACTACAGAAATAAATGTCAGCCCCAGGACTCACCCCCGCCTCCCCCCACCTCCCAGGCCTGTGTGTGTATGGGCATCTCTTCTGAGAGCCGTTCTTCCCATGGAGTCCCTGCGATTTCTTCTATGTGAACCTGTGTATGATAGAGAATGCCAGGGTGGACGCAGGGCAGCGGGACTATTACACAGAGCAGTGTGCCCAGAGAATTAGCTCAACCCTCTCTTGTGTGGTGCCCACAGATGCGAGAAGGGTCTTACTAAAGGCCATACAGTTAGCATCAGAGCTGGGCTTGGAGCCCTGTTTTCTGACCCCTCCGATAGCCTCTGGTCCTCAGAGAGCCACATGACAAATGCCTGTCGTGGCTGCACAGAGAGCAGTTGAGCACCCAGCTGCCGCCGCAGCCTCCCGAGCCACGCATGCTCTCTTGCTGTTCAGAAACTGCCTGTGCTTGGACAGCTGCCAGGGGTCTCCTGGGACCAGCCCCTCACCTGGAACTGCCCAGGCCCTGGCAACTGCCACAGGCCAATTCTTCACTTTCTTGTTGGCTAGTGTGCCTTAGGCATGGCTGAGAATAGGCAAGGCCTCCTTTGTAACAGAGCCACGGCAAGGCTGGTCTTCTAGTCTCGGTCTTCACAAAGGGTTTGCTTGTTTGTTTGTTTGTTCCGAGACAGGGTCTCATTATGCAGTTCCTGCCGCCCAAGAACTCACTGTGTAGACCAAGCTGCTGCCCTCAAACACACAGATATCAAAGGTGGACACCACTATGCCTGGCACAAAAGGGGTTCCTTACGACTCCTGTATCCACTTCTGTTTCCTCAGTGACATAGCAAAGTCCCTTTAAAGGGAATGGACAGTAGGAACATGGCCTTGGTGCCCAAAACAAGAGACCTGTCTGTGTGTGTGTGTCTCTGTCTCTAACCCCCACCCCGCACCGCTGCCACCATCACTCCTGCCCACAGGGGAGCACCTGTCTCCCTAGGGAGTTAGTGGTCATCTGACTTCCCATCTTGAGTCAGGCTTCACATGGGGCTTCCCTAAGTCAGTGTTTCTCCCGTGAAGGGTGGGTCCTGGGTGCCCCGATGGAAACGCAGATTCTGAATCAGAAGCTGTGTGAAACACAGCCTGAGAGTCTGCATTTATAACAAGCCCCAAGGGACGCCGATGCTAGAAAGCTATGAGCCACACTGCTTAGAATCCAATTAGTCGTAAGTCATACAAAGATTCCAAAAATATCCACCGACGTGGAATGACACCCTTCAGTCTCAAGGTTTTGAATACAGCGCATTTCTGAGATCATGAAGAAGATCGTCAGTATCCCACACCAGGGTCAGAGCTCCTCCTTTATATGGTGTTTCATCTTGGAGCGAGAGGCATGAGAGGAAATGAGTCAAGTCAGAAGGGATTGCAACTGAAGGAGCTCATGGGCCCGAAGAGGAGGGTCTGCTCCAAGGGCAACCCCCACAGTGGAGGAACACAGCAGTCAGACCTCCCTCTGCCTTCCTCTCCCAAGCCCAATACCAACTGGTATTTTAATGAGGGCAAAGCTAGCCATGTAGCTCAGAGGTAGAGTCCTTGCCTTGCATGCACAAGGCCCTGGGTTTTAGCTCTAGCACCAAAAACTAAAGAAGACAACAAAGAGTCTCCCCAAACCGTTCTCTAGGAAAGGCAGCAGCAGGGGACAGCGGTGTTGAGCTGGAGGGTTGCACGCTTGTGCTCCTGCTGTTGGCTGCGCACACAGCTAGGGAAGCGAAGACCTAAAAAACCAAGAACACCTGTGTAGTTGGCACTGTTGTTCTAAGAAAAGGAAACTTTTGAGCTGAAGAGCCCATAGGATGGGACCTGAAGGCTTGAATCCTTCTCGGGGCTCAGAGGAGCTGGGCCGTATGCCACTTGGGACCAACTATGAAGCCTGGGTACCACATGCAGTAGCTGTATTGAGGGTGGGGAAGTGGGGAGCATGGGGGTAGGGGACAGAGAAGTAATAAAGGGCCCACCCCTGGGGACAGTGGCAACTAGGAGTCTGCTGGCCCTTTCTGCACTTCCCCTACTTACCTTACACACCACACACACACACACACACACACAATTGTGAGAAACTGGTTCCTTTTTCTTAGCCCCTGACTGTCTTGGTTTGTGTCAGGGCTGTTAGAACAAATGATCGCAGATTTTATGTGGCTGACTGGCTTAAACAACACTCAGTTTTTTCTCTTGGTGTTGGTGTCTGAGAGATCCTAAATCAAGGTGCCCACAGATTGGATGTCTGGTAGGGAATGATCTGCTTCTTTCTTGCTGGTTTTTAGTTGGATCCTCCCCCACCACTCCCACCCCCCCACACACACACACACTGCCTGCCCAGTCCAGGGACTGAATATAGGGAGGACCTCACACACACAAGGCAAGTGTTCTATTGGGGTCCTACATCCATGGCTCCATTCTTGCTTTGGAAACAGGGTGGCCAACTTACCCAGGATAGCCCTGAGTTTGCTCTGCAGCCCAGAGAGACCTCAGGCCTACAAGCCTCTTTCTTCAAAGTAACTGGGGCCACAGGCCTGGCTCCACCTTCTCCACCACAGAAAGAGGGAGACAGGCCTGTCTCTTTTTATCCCACCGAGAAGGACTCCATCCTCATTGCCCAGCACCCTCCTCCAAACATGAACACATTGGGGTTCGGGTTTTAACATGTGGATTTGGGAGACTGTACCACTGCCCAATGTCCCCAAGAGCAGAACAGCACCATCTCTCGCTAGAAGCCTTAACTGGGGAATCATTTCCTCAATCAAGAAGGAGCTCCCATACATAGGCTAGGTCCAGACGGGAAAAGCCTGGAGAAGTCCTGTTCTGCACCCCCCCCCCAAGACACTCAGCCTGTTGTGCCAATGGAATGCAGGTGGCAGTTGCATTTTTTTAACCCCTGAGCCAAGCAGGACTCCTGTGTTTGCAAACTTAAAGGGGCATGGACAACCTGGGGAATCAGTTAGAGGGGAAAGCACTGTGTTAAAGGAGGGTGCTTCTGTTGCTGTGACACACACCATGATCAAAGTGACTTGGTAAAGGATTTGCTTGACTTAAGGTTATCGTCTATCACTAGGAAAAGCCCAAGGCAGGAACGCAAGGCAGGAACCTGGAGCCAGGAACTAAAGCAGAGATGGTGGAGGAAGGCTGCTTCCTGGCTTGCACCTCCCAATTTGCTCAGTTTGCTTTCTTCTATACCACATGGCCACCTGCCTAGGAGTGGCACCACCACACTCTGTACTGGACCTACCACACATCAATCATTAATCAAAAAAATACCCCACAGACATGATTATGGGCAATCTGATGGAGGCAGTTCTCAGCTAAGGTTCCTCTTCCAACATAACTCTATCTTGTGTCAAGTTGGCCAAAAAACAAAACAAAACAAAAACCCTCTAGGACAGAGGTCATTGAGAAAAGAAATCCCCCTTTAGGTCCCTGCCAGGTTATGGTGAGTGGAATGGAGCAGATCCACAGGGTTGAGCCCACACCAACAGAAAGAGGCCATAGAGACACAATTTTATCCAGCGTAAGATGGGTCTTGTTAAAGTTGAAGCTGGCAAAAGACAGCTTGTGGTGCCTCAAAAGTGGTGAGCTCCCATCCCAGGGAGTAGATAAGCCAACACTGTGCATATGGTAGAAGCCCCCCCCCGACCCCATCCTACTTACCCACCCACTCACCTGCAGCTCCACCCTTTTCCCCTCCCTACCCACCCCATTCCCTGCTGCCACCACCACCACCATGCGTCCATCAGGCTTCAGAGAGAGAAGGAGAAGCAACAGAAGGTGTACATGAAGTTTAAAGAGGCAGACTGCAAGGAGTTAGCAGAGAGGTGGAAAGACAGGCTGGTAAAGCCAAATTCCACGGGCCAGGAACCACAAAAGGCAGGCTGGAAATGTCTTCAGTTTGGGTAATTGCTCCTGTCCACAGGTAGAATTTCATCTTCAGGGACACACCCCTTCTTCAGCTAATCCATAAGGCCTTTCAGGTGACTGTGTCAGACCGAGGCAATCTATCTGGGAGAAGAGCTAATCCTACATAACTTAGGGATAACCTGTGCTCCTTTACTCAATGTCAACTGTTTATGAACTGTGGTGCCTCTGACGAAATGCCATCCTAGCAATCTCTCCGTTGGCATTTGAAGAACCAGCAAGCTTGGCCATAGGACCATCACATTGCAAATGTATTAGACTTGCTGATGCAGTGACCAGCTTCATCCCTACCCAGAAATGTTTTGAGTCCTTCCTTGGTCTTCTTGGGGAAGACTGGGGAGTTTGGGTACCCACAGTTAGAGACCCCTTCCAAATAGAACTGGCTTTTTCCTTCCCTTCTTGGTTTATCAAAAGTCATTGAAATCTCCTGAGGTTTTCTGTGTGCCAGGCTACATATGAGGTACCACAAGATCAGACAGCTATAACACGGATCCTTCCCCAAGGAGCTGGGGTTTAGTGGAGTCCTGGGAGATCCAAGTTGGCTGGTGTGCATGCTGACTCCACACGAATTCTCTCAGATAAGCCTGAGGTTTTTTCTAGAGTGGCAGGACATTAAATGTTGGGTCGAGCTTTGGGGATAAAGACTGACAGTGGTCTTCAGAGAGCAAGGTGGAGGGGCCAGAAAGAGGACACCCCAACCTTCCTAATGCTGCAACCCCTTAGTACAGTTCTTCATGTTGTGCTGACCCCCAACTATAAAATTAATTTCATTGCTACTTCATAACTTTAACTTTTCTAGTGTTATGAATCATGATGTAAATCATAACTTAATTGTTCTAATGTTATGCATCATGATGTAAAGTTCTGTGTTTTCCAGTGTTCTTAGGCAACCCCTGTGAAAGGGTTGTTGGTGCCCTAAAGGGGTCACAGCCTACAAGTTGTAAACTGCTAGTGGGTAGCCTTGGCTTGACAAGCAGCATAGACAAAGGATGACTAGCCTGTGTCTCTTGCCTGGGTCTGGACCAGTGGGTGCCCATTGACCCAGATAAACCTGCGAGTGAGAGTTCACACCCTCCAGCCTGGTTACCCAGAAGCCCTCAGCCCATCTCTAGGAAGCACTTGTGCCCCTTCCTGACTTAGGGTCACTGAGGCATGTGGGAGCCCGTGGAAGTACACTGAGCCAAAAGACTGATTGATGCCATCCGACAGGGGGTGGGTATTTTCTGCAGGGTCCCAGGTGCCTGCTATGGCATCCCCCTTCTTCGCCTACGTGTCCTTCCCTCATCCACATTTCCGGACCCCAAGCATTGCCTGCCTGACTTCAGCTGTGGGTTCTAAAGCTTGACCTGAAATCAGCGACCCTTGTCAGGAACAGGCAGGGCCTCTCCTGGCAAGGACTTCAGATCTGAAATGTCCATCTCAGACACACCTGCCAAGTCACATTCCAGCCTGCAGGTCACAGGATCACCTGGAGCACTTTCTTCGGGGCTCTGAACTGTGGGAGAGCCTGAAGAGAGAGAGACATCAGGTTCACATATGGGGACAGCCTCCTCTTCAGGACAAAGCCCCATCAGAGAGGCTCTCTGGGGTGTAAGTGGTGACAAAGGACAGAGTTGCAGGCAGCAACCAGTCCCTTACCAATGCAGCAGATAATTCTGTTCTGGGATATTCCACAGAGATCTAAGGACTGACAGGCATCAACCTCTCTCCCAGATCCTGCCTCAGTTTCCACAGCTATATGAAAGGCTGTTCCTATGGCTGTTATCCTGAATTGGGTTCTTTGTATATGCTACCTCATCCGGACCTCACGGATGCCCCAGGAGGAGGCACTATCTAAACTTTATTTTACAACCAAGGTCTGGGGTGGAAGGGGTGCTGGGCATGTACCCGAAGTCTCCTTGACTGGCAAGGAGCAAACAAGGCTGTATTCTACATAAACAGGACTAAACAATATTTCTCCCAAGTATCACACCAACCCAAGGTGTGGGTATCATTACTCTTATTTCACCAGGAGAGAGGCTGGGCTTGACATGAGAAAGGACTTCCTGTGCTCCACATGAGTGGTGGCGGGGCCAGCACCAAGACCAGACCCTCCAACCCTATTCTGACCCCTTCCCCAAGAACACAAGTGCCCCTGCCCCAAGCCACAGCTGGAGCAGGGGTCGTTCTCACAGTACAGACGTCTGGACCTCATAGAGACACGTGTTGGCCTCTGGAGGACGAAGGGACAGCGTTGTGGGGAGCTGTCTCAGACACACGTTTGTAACTCTGTCACACTGAACAGGGGACCCCTAAGTGACAGTTCTTAAAAAGAATCCCTGAAGCAGAGGGCCTTGTTGGGGATGACTTGGGCAACCTGCCTGCTCCTCTGTGAGAAGACAGGTACAATGGCTCTGTTGTGCTGGGTAGGAAGGCTATGCCAGTTCCTGGAGCCAGAGCCGTGGTATTAGCGCCTGTGCTGGGAGTTCATTCACATTTGCTCATGTGGCTTTGTTATGATTTCTGCCATGTTGTGGGTTGAATCTCTAGCTAGGTATGGACTAGGCCAGTAGTCGACCACGGAACTCTATCCTCAGCCCTGTTTTTGCTCCACCTTAAACCTGGGTTCTGCTTTTCATTTTTAGACAGGCTCTCAACAGATTGCCCAGGATAGCCTTGAACTCACTCTGTAGCCCCAGTCAGACTTTGAATTCAAGATCTATCTGGCTCACCCTCCCTCCTCCCCAAGTACCTAGGATTACAGGTCTATGTGACCCAACTAGGTGAGGCTTGTGATTTAAGACTCCCAGATTATGGGAGGCTGTTAGCTGTGAAGAGCAGAGAGCTTGTTAGGCCCAGTGCTCTACCCCTGGTGACTAGGCACCCCCTCCAGCCACAGCAGATAGTTAGCTTTCTTATTTCCTGGGCATCTCAGAAACACCGAAGAGGAGCTGAGGAGAAACTCTTAGCTCAGTGAACTCTAAGGCAATGTTTCTAGGGTGAGCTGGGTGGTAGAGAGGGAGGAGTTGGTGAAAGCAGAAAGTCATGTTCATCCTCCCCAGAGAAGGGGATTAAGTGCGTCTCAAAGGACCCCTAAGACAGCCTGCGTCTACCCCTTCATGGTTATTGCTCTTAGCCTGGTCTAAAACAAGCCCAGGAAAGGGGTCCAACACAGGACAGGTCCCATCAACAGAACAAGTGGTTGACCCTCTGAGTCCTGGCCTTTCCACCTTCCTACTGCAACAGTCAGTAGAAACCCAGGGCTCTAGAATGGGATCCCCTCTTCTGGGCCTTCTTTGGGCCAGCCCAGGCCAGAAAGAATGTATCTAGAACTTAGGGGGCAGGCCTCCTTCCCTCAGTGCCCTCTGAATCCCAAGTGCTTGTCTTCCTGCTGTCTTCTGCTTGGCCCTACAGGGTTACTCAGTGGGCACACAGGCAGGCGAGTCTCCTCTGTGAACTGTGAGGAAGAATTTAGCTTAGGGCAGCAGAACTAAGGCGTGTAGGGACCCATGGGAAGATAAGGTCATCTCAAATGACAGAGGGGATGTTGAGAGTGAGAGTGGTCCCCTCCCCTGTGTCTCTGCTCCTTGCTGGATCTAATACTTGGAGCAAGTCCCACATGACCCCAGCTTTGCCTGTGAAGTAGGGCTGGGAAGACTTCAAGAGTCTTAAGAGTTCATTCTCACTGGAACGTACCTGACCTCCCTTCCCAGCATCCTCCAGGATTAAGCCCTTGTCCCCACTTCACCCCATGGTGTCCAGGCCCTTAAAGGACTTCCTCTGTAGTCTATCCCAAGAATAGAGTTTTACACACAGGACCTCCAAATCACCCTTTTCTGGAGAGAGTGATTCTGGCTGTAGACAAGGTCCAGCTTATCAACAGAGGGAGGCCACGGCTCCAGCCCTTGGGACTGCTGGAATGCAGGCCCTTCCCACCAGAAAGGGAAGGGGAGGATCTCTAGGCTGTCAGCTCCTACAGTAGCCCCAGACACTGGACTCAGGAGACAGTACAGTTCCAGAAATTGGCCGACCCTAGTCAACACCTTCTGACCAGGCGGCCAGGAGGAACACTGCAGAGAGCATCTCCTCAGTCACAGCCAACCCTGAGTGTGAACAAATGACCAGCCCTGCCATCCAGACCCTGGAATGGCTCCGCCCATCCCCAGGCCCTGGCAACTGACATTGTGTTGACAGGCCTTTCTTCACAGTCCCACCCACAGATCCCAGTCTCTTGAGCCCTCCTGGTAGTTATGAAGTCAGAAGGCTTAGGAAGCATTGTAAGGACCCGTGGATCCTGCCCTAACATCTCACTCCACCTCGTGCTAAGACAGGGGTAGGGGTGGCTCACTGTGGCTTTATTGAAGAATAAAGTCTCAAATGAGGATTAGACATAGCAAATTCTAGAAAGCTCTGGGGTCCTCCAGATTCCTAGAGAACTGGTATTGCCACCCAAACTTTCCCTATTCCAAACAAGATAAGGTAGAGCCAGAGAATAAGAGGAGATGGGGCATGCAAAACCAGGCCCCTGACTCCCTCTCTCCCTCACCTCACACCCCACGTGGTCATTTCTCTATCCACCTGGTTGCTCCAAGCATCTTCGATGCATCAGGAACTGTCCTGGACACCAGAGAGTCAGCTCAGGAAAAGGTGGCCCCTGTACTCTGGATATCTACTTGTCAGGGGAGGCAGAACCTGGAAACTACATCATGCAAATACAGAAATACTAAATCTTTGGCTAGCTCAGCGGGGAAGGGTGATTGCCACAAAACCTGATGACTACCTACTTGATAGAAGGAAAGAATCAACTCCCACGAGTTGCCCTTTGACCTTCATCCACCAACCATGGCATACACATCTGTGTACGTGAGGTTGCATGCACACACATACACACATACATTCACGTGCAAATGTGAGTGCATGCACATGCATGCACACACCCCTATATGTGTGTGTGAGAAAAATTAAATTTAAAGTAAAACTGTTCAAAATCACTCTGTACAAGAGGGGAGGTGGGTTGCAGGGCTATAGTCCATAACTTACAAGGAGGAACTGTGACTGGAGCAGGTGACATCAAGCGAGGGGTGGTCATGGGCGGATTGAGGCAGTTTGGACAGCAGAGTGGATGGGACTTGCTGATGGGAAGGATAACCGTGTTGGGGAAAGGGAGTCAGAAGGGAATAGAACAAGCAGGCCTGGCCCTGGGTCTTTGATGTGAGCAACGGGTGGAGGCTGATCACTTATCAGATGCAAAATGAAGCTGGAGCGTAACAGGTTTTGTGAAAGAGATTCAAGGCTGCTGCTGGAGACGTCCTGATTAATCTTGAGACAAGCCGGGGAAGGCAAGGCTGCCACTAAAAGGAGAAATCAAAGCTAAGACAGAAACCCGTGAGATAGGAATAATACTGAAAGTCAGGTGCCGCGTGAGACCAGTTGGGGACAGCAGAGTGCCCCAGCCTTCCTGTGACAGTGGAAGATCAGCGAGAATGGCCAGAGGGCAGAGGGCGTGCTGATGCACAGGCCCGGAATCTTCCAGCCAGGAGAGGCGGAGGCAGAAGGACTGGGAGGGAGAGACCAGCCTGGACTATCCAGAGAAACAGTCTTGGGGAACCAAGCTGGGGGTGTGGTTTAGTGAGAAAGGGCTTGCCCAGAGTGGACAAGGCCCTGGCTGTGAAATGGGGAAGGGAAGGAGGATGAACTTCAGGACAGTGTTTCCCCAAAGGCCAGGAGGAGCATTCCACTAGAGAGAGCGGTCAGTCTTGCCCACAGCTGCTGGGAGGTCAAATCAGGAAACTCGGTGGGTTTGCCACCATCATGGTCAAAGCGACATTGGCCATGGAGTGTCATGCTCTACAGCTCTACAGCTCCTTCCAGGCCCAAAAGAAAGGAAGGGGGATTGGGGTGGGTGATCTTCTGTACTTGTAGATCCTGAATTGGAACAGAAACCATATTGAAGAGAGGCAGGGGTGGGATGTGGGGGGAAACAGCATGGCAGTCCCTCCTTTTCAAGCCTCCTGCAGAAGCCCAGGGGTAGTGATCCTTAGGTCTATTATAGTCTATTATGAAAATGATGCCCAGGTCCAGCAAGTATATGGGCTGGGACACCCAGCCAGGACTGGCCACTCAGCTTTTCCTATACAGCTTCCTCCCTTCCAATCCTGCCAGCTCCATAACCTCCCACCTCCCCATCGTTGCTGCTCTTTGACCCCTTCTGTCAGCTCCCAGCAGCCCTGGCCTCTGGCTCCCTCTTCTGAGAAAGCTGGTTTTGTTTTGTTGTGTATTGTGTTGTGTTTCCTCTTTGGTCCTCGCATGCCTGTCATCTTTGGTCAGCTGCATCTTCAGCCGGGTCCCATGTCCTTTCCTCAGTCATTGTCGGATGCTCTTGTACCCTGTGCCAGGTTGTCAGGGGCCAGGGGAGGGCTGAAAGAGTATCCCAGAGCTTTAGGGGGATATCAGCCCGCAGGACAGGGGTGTGACGCTGCCTGGCTGGGACTTAGTTCAGCCCCTGCATATCGCTGGGGACCCAAGGATGTCTCCGGGAGTGATCAGTAAGAGATCAGCCAAAAGGACGCTCTATTCTTCTCTGAGTGGAAAGATGAAATAGTTGAGGAGTGGCTATCAGAAGTCCTGGAGAGGGAGTCCCTAGTAAAGCTAGCTGCCTGGCTAGCACTGCCACGCCCACCTCAGAGAAAGGAGGAGCTCAGGACACCAGAGCTCTTTTCAGTCCTGGGTGCTGCCCAAAGACAATGTGGGATCGAGGGAGAAATCCTGGCCACTAGTGCGTGCTGTGTGCCCTCCATCACCCCAACCCAAAATGCTGATCTGATCTCTGAGACCAGGGACGTCATCCACGATATCCCGAGGGACCCATGAAGGACCCTTTCCTGACCCTTCAGGGTTCTGTGCTCTGTCGGCCCCAGCCTGCTTTAGCTTCAAAACAGAAGATATGAGCATAGGGGATCTAGCACGCAGACACCATGGAGGCCCAGCTCACTCCCTGCATCCCTGACAGGGGGCTGCAGTGGTAATTAGCTGCTCACACATCCCCGGGGTTATTTTAAGTCTCGTTCTTCCCGGGTTTATTTTTAAAGTAACATTGGCACTTGGCTGGCCGGCTGCCCTTCCCAGGTGCCTGTGCCAATTTGGGCCAAGAATGGAGCTGGGCAAGATGAGACCCTTCCCCTAGGGTCTCCCACTGAAAGCCAGGGTTTCCTGAGCCCCTTATTGGATGGTTTTCGTTATACTAAAACATAAACTCCAACCTAGGGCAGCAGCCGGCAGGCAGGCAGGCACCAGACCCTGGGAAGTTTCCATACCAGGCATAGCGTGACCTTGACCAAGCCGCATCACTACAGAACGCAGCCTCCCCGGTTCTCAGAGGGCTGAGCGATAGTGACACGCGTCTTACTTGCTGTCAAAACACTCAAGAGTGAGCCATAAACAAAGAGGGGACGCGGTGATCAACTCCCATGTGAGCAGGCTGCCCACCACCCTCCCATTGAGAGCCCTCTCAGTGTCCACTCCGCCCCTGCCCCTGGAGGAGTGTGTTCCGGGTCTCCCCTCATCCACCTGCTCAGAGACCTTCCTTCTTGTTTCCCACTCTCAGATGCTTGGAGACAGTATAAAGAGATGGTCCCACTCCACTGTGTACTTGCTGTGTGACCTTGAGCGAACACTTGACCTCTCTGGGGCTTAGTCGCCCCATCTTTAAATGGGGATAATAATAGTCCCCACTGAATAGGATTGCTGGAAGATTAAATGAGGTACATATATCAGCTTTCTCAGAGCAGTGCCTGGCACGTAGTAAGCGCTGTATAAATGTTAGCTAGTATTGTTTTGAACTGGGGAGGAGGAATGATGACAGAAGTATTTAATCATTTGAATAAAGTCAAGTGCAGAGAAAGTCAGCTTGCCTGTATTCCACCCTGGGACTCGGGCGAGGGAAGCAAGGAGCCAGAGCGGCTTTAAGAGCAGCTGGAGGGCCCGGTCCTGGGGAGGCTGCCTGGGTTGGAGTTCTTGGCACCATAAAAAGCAAGCTTGGGACACATGGGTGTAACTAGGCTGCGTGACTAGACCGTGGAAGCCAGGAAGTCTCTTCTGTTAGATTCTGGCTAGGCCCCTGTCGTCTGTTCTGGGCTGTGAACAGGATGTAGATGGATGGCCAGGAAGACAGGTGGCTGGTGGAGGTCATTGGGAAGGCCAGGAAAGCAGGGGGTCAGAGAGAGTGGTAGGTAAGTCTGGGTGAGACGGGCTGGGGATGAATGTGTAGTCTCTGGGCTCTTGGTGAAAGGCGATGTCTCCAGGCAGCAACAGCAAAGGAAAATCCCTGTGGTCTCATTCTTTATAGGAGCATTTCCAACGGGGTGTAGGGGTGAGTCAAGTGTGTGTCCGTACAGACTGGAGCCTCTAAGTAGAGTCCTGTCTCCTTGAAGAGGGAGAGAGGACATAGAAGAGGAAGAAGCCCCAAGCCCTCATCCCTTCATGGCCTTCAAGTAGAGGTAATGAGGGGGCAGCAACTGCAGTGGTTCTAAAAACCACTCCCTTATTGCTGCACAGCGTCTCCAAGAGTGGTCACCCTGTAGCTCATCTGATTCTTGTACTCGGTGCTTGATGATGGACAGAGTCATGCTACGAGGTCACGTGGAGGCTGCCGATGTGCGGCAGTGTGTATGTGCATGTGCTCATGTGTGCCCACGCACGCGCGTGCGTGCGTGTGTGTGTGTGTGTGTGTGTGTGTGTGTGTGTGTGTGTGCGCACGCGCGCACGCACTACGTGCATGAGTGAACGTTGAGGGCAAGGCCCCCACATCTGCAGACTGGCTCAGGGGAAAGAAGGTTCCAGCAGCTGCTGCAGGCCGAAGTCCCTGTTGCCTAGAGTCCCTCTTCTCCCAGGCGCAACGCCAGCCTCCACCATCTGAGCTCCTGAGCCCTGGGGAGGGTGCTGAGCCTAAGAAAAGCCTCCCTTCACAGCTCCTGGCATCTGCTCCAACATTCCCTGCCAGCCCAGTGCTGTCTGGGCCACTAGCCATGACCAGGAAGGAAAGCAGGGAGCAGGTGATAGAGAAAGGATGCCCCAAGGCCTCTCCCCATCCCCAGGCCATCCATCAAGACTGGCCTCCACGCATCTGCTGGGCTTCTGCCATAGACACTGGGTGCAGTGGGCCAGCAGGAGAAGGACCTGCTCCTACCCACATTGCAATGCCTGGCAGAGAATGGGGAAAACAGAAGGTGCCCTTCTATCAGCTAAGGGACAGGGAAAGGTGTGCCAGGAGAAGCAGCCCCATATCTAATCCGAGAGGACAGAGGCGATCCAGGAGGGAACTCCAGCCTGTAGCCACACCGCGAGCAAGTGCGCAGGGGAAGAGCAATGCTCAGAGGCGGAGTTGGCAGGGAACCCTTGGTACAGAATAGCCTGAAGGTTTATGAGATTTGGGAAGTAGCCGGTCCAGATAGGGGTGTGTTGGAGCCTAGATTTACACCCTGTGCGCTGGACCTGGACCCTTTCACTGTCTTATGTAAATTCAGGGGATAAGGAAGATTTCGGAGGATGGAGTGGTGACTCCGAGCTGTGCTGGAAAAAAGTACAGATACACTAATAACATCTCCTGTGTCTGAAGATTCTCCAGCACACACATGCCAGGCCTTGAACTACATACTTTCCATTTAGCCTTTCCAACCCCACGGTCACTCAGTTGCCTCATCAGTTTGGACCAAAGATGTCATAAGTGTGGCAGAAGAAGCAGCTGTCCCCGCCCCCATGGGGGAGAGACTGAACTTTCCAAGACCTCTGTTCCTAGCTGTAGAACTGACACTGTCCCAGCCCAGGGGTTTTGCAGGGCTAAAGGGCAGAATGGGACTAGAATGTCCCATCCCCATTGTACTGTACTATATACACCCGATATGGGGCCCCAGAAATCTGGCTAGGCCCTTCTGTTGTGCTCACCATGCAGGCACCCTGGATTCGTGTGTAGGGCTGGGCATCCCATATGCAGGGCCTGGGACTTAGCCAGTGCCTCTTTGGAGCAGGGCAAGTAACGGGACTTCTGCAAAGAAGCAATAGCTTTTAGCCAGGGTCAAAGGGCATCAACCAGAGCCAGGCCACTCCCTCCAGTCTCCAGGCTGAGCTACCCCTGTCTTTAATTTGTTCAGCCAGGCCCTGGCTTCTTTATCCACCACTCTGACTTGCCTCACCATGGTCTCAGGCAGGCCTCAAATTGTCACTACCCTGCAGCTGAGCTCCCCAGACCTTACCCAGCCCCTCAGTCCAGTTCTTGGGTGAGCCTAAACCTTGGCAATAGTTCATATAGGTTGTGTATGTCCTCTTGGCTTTGGTGTTTGACCCTGCTTCCATTCACTATGGCCTGGGCCAGGGTGACGATAAGAGAAACTGCTTTAACTGGAGCTGCTGTGGAAAGCAGCACCCCAAAGAGGCAGGAGAGAGCAGAAGCCCCACCAAGTCTGCCACAGATGGCCGCGGCTAGCCCTGGCACTTACCCTCCACCTCCCCACCCTCGCCTCCAGCGCTGTCTGCCTCAGGGCCATATTGAAACCTCTCAGAATGGCCATAGAGAATTTCTAGGAGCTGCTCTCGGAAAGGAAAGGCC
Source organism: Microtus ochrogaster (assembly GCF_000317375.1). Taxonomy (NCBI): domain Eukaryota; kingdom Metazoa; phylum Chordata; class Mammalia; order Rodentia; family Cricetidae; genus Microtus; species Microtus ochrogaster. The sequence continues at coordinate 343,359 of NW_004949204.1, forward strand.
TGCTGGCCTCCAAGTTGTGAGATCCCCAGAGACAGAGAGCAGGGACCAGGTTAAGGAGAGAAAGACTTTAGACAGGACAGTTTCCTCCAGAATCACATAATTTGAGCACCTACGGCACACACGGGTGCTACGACTCTCAGATCAAGTATGTCAACTATTGGGCTCTGCTGTGAGGGGCTTAGAGTCAAAGGTCTGCTGGACAGGATATCCACATTCTACTGACAAGATAAGAGGCCCACGGGGTACCCTAGGTAGTCAGACACCTGAAAGTGCCTGAACTTTGAAGACCCCAAGACTAGGCTGAATCATGACCATGGTCACTTTTATATGATGACCTTGGGCCAGTAATATTTCACCTCTCTGAGTCTTCTGCAGTTTCCTCATCAGAACAGAGCTGGTGCTGGCCAGTCAGAGAGTTGTGGTGAGGAGGAGAGGTGTTGACCAAAGGTGCCTGCTTCCCTGGTGCTGTGGCCGTTACTCTCAAAGGCACCGGGAACAGAAGAGCCTGGACTTGTAGTTTCATTTCTGTTGCCATGAAAATACCAAAACAACAACAACAACAACAAAAAACCCACACAACTTAAGGGACAAAAGGTTTATTTTGGCTCAGTTTCAGGTGACAGTCCATTATTGCAGGGTCTTGGAGCAGCTGGCCACACCACACCCACAGTCCAAAGCAGAGAGAAATGAGAGCGTGTGTACCTGCTTGTCCTCAGCCCATTCTCTATATTTATACAGTCTGGGATCCAAGCCCAGGGAATGGCGCCACCCACGATGGGTGAGTCTTCCTACCTCAACCAGAGGAATCAAGGCAGTCCTTCAAAGACATACCCACAAGCCAACTTGATCTAGATGGCCCTTCGGGTAGACTCTTTGCAGGTGATTCTAGATCATGTTGTATTGATAATTAAAATGAACCATCACTCTTAGGCTTGTTCTGGCCAATGGGCTTCCTCCTTCTTCTCTCCCTCCCTCCATCTCTTTCTCCCTCCCTCCCTTCCTCCCTCCCTCCTTTCCTTCCTACACTCCACCCTCCATATCCCCAGACTCCACACAGGGAGGAAGGGGAGGAAGCAGAATTCAGGTCATGCTGAGGCCCTAACCACCTTTCCAAGTCCTTAAGTGTTCAGCACCACAATATGTAGTGGCCCACTTGCCTCCTGCAATACAGAGAAGTAAAAGCAGCCTTAATCATGGTGGCACGACTTGCGGTGAGGAGTGACCATGCTAGCCACTGTCACTAAGAAAGGCTAAGTGCATGGGGAGTAGGGGGGGCAGGTTCTCAGGGACTGGGACTAAGGACGGCCTCTTAGAAGAAAGCAATGTGGGAAGGTGGGACTCACAGAACCAAGCCCACATCAATGCAGGAGGGCTACTGAGCGAGGCCAGAGCAGGAGAGTGGTCTTCACGGACATTCCGTTCACCCCAAAATGTTCTACAAACAAATGTATTGTCTTTTTTAAATGGTAAGTAGCAGGATAAGCCAATCAAAATAACAAGAAAAAAAGGAAGCAAGAACAGAGAATGGCCTCAGACCTTGACCTTGAACCAATATATAATGACATGGTCCAGATTTCACTCTGATCTGGGTACTGTTTACAGTGTCTAGAGCCACCCCCAGAGGCCACAGGAGCAGAAGATACAGCATTCCCAAACACTAGAGGTTGGCAAAGGTGCTGTGCCTTCCGACTCCCTGTCCTGGCTTCCTGGTCCTGCCTTCAGGGGATGGATCCCCATCCCTGGCACAGACTTGGAACTTCTGAGGGCAGTTCTCTGCTTTTTGGTCTCCTCCCACCTGCACGCTGGCTAGTCTGTTCTCAAAAAGCACGACTTGGCTGTCCCATTTCTGCATCCTTCCTCAGCACTTAGCCGGGTGCCTGGTACAAAGTCAGAGGTGCTAAGGGAATGTTGGCTCAGCTAATCAATTACAGCAGGCGAAGAGGATGAAGCCATGCCTGTCATACTCATTTTCCACCTGATGTTCTTGAGATTGACAAAGTGTCACAACCTTCGGGGGTGCCTGCTTCCTGCCCAGTCTCTCCAAGTGCCCAGGTTTCCTCTGCCAGAGGTCAGTGTCTTTTCTGGGACTGATCCCGAGCTCCTCAACAAGATCCACCTTCTGCTCTCTGACTCAGGATGCTGGTGGTGTCCTTGTTGGGGACCCAGTACAGACTTGGGTTCGGTACAGGTGGGAAAGGCAGAGAGGGAGGAAGACCTGTTGTTAGAGATGAGCCTGCTGCTTACTCATCCCTTGATGCTGCTTAACCCTAAGAGGAGAGTTCATGAAGGTCCCATTGAGATGTCCCATGGACCCTGATCCTTGACCCGGAAGCCCGGGAGGTCATTAATATGAGAAACAAAAGTGTAGTATGTGGCCTGAGAAGAACTGGCTGTCACTGACCTGGATGGCCTTGACAAATTATCCAACCCTTCAGCTTAGACTCCTTCCCTGGAGATTCTGGTCAGCTGCCTTCCGTAATTCACCATCCATGATACTAGCATCAGCTACCGGCCATGGTGCCAGGCCTGAATACATCCCTTGACTGCCATTCACTAGCTGTGGTGGTGGGGGGGGGGGTGTTATGAAAATCTTCTCTGCCTCGGTTTTCTCATCTACAAAATGAAGATCATCCATAGCTGGTAAAATTTCTGAGAAGATGAAGTAAAAAGTGAGAGAGAGAGAGAGAGAGAGAGAGAGAGAGAGAGAGAGAGAGAG
>NW_004949204.1:346174-363735 GCF_000317375.1 Microtus ochrogaster
GAGTTGTGTAAAGCTCTGGAACCCAAATGTTCAGTAAATGTGGGCTGAGTCCAGTGCTATTACTAGGGCTGCGTTACTGAGAAGCACAGGTTACCACCACCACCACCATCACCAATACCACCCTGAGCCCTAGAAGTCAGGAGGGGCCAAAATGAGACACATCTAGGTAGTACCTGGAGGTGAAGGGGCAAAAGGATGGGAGACTCAAGGGTTCTGAAGACAAGTCTGTAAGACTAAAAGGCGTAGGGGTGGAGATTTGGGTGCCTTGGGGTTCCGCAAGCAGTAGGAGACGATGAGGAGATCTCCCCTTGGCCGCTACTTCCTCCTGACTCTGAGAAGAGGCTATCTAGGAGAACTGGGATTTGAACCTTTGGATGCCTCCCACCTGCTTCAACTGAGGCAGTTATTTCTCAGAGTGAGCCAGGCAGGCTCCTCCATACTCTCTTCCTCTCCCATGAATTTGAACAGTATAGACCAAGACTGTGATCTGATTGTGCAACCAGAGACCCAGTCATTGCTTTGGACACCCAAAATTCCCCTTGGTCCTTGGCTAACTGCCACTCTCTCTTTGATTTGGGACTAGAAGTTGTGGCTCCTCTGAGACTCTAGAACCCTAGGTGCTGAGGGCCTAAAACATCTCCCCTGGCCTCTTTATATTCTACAAAAGGCCTCAAAGCCCAGAGAGGACCAGATCTTGTCTGTGGCCACACAGTACAGCTGTCCATCTGGCCATAAAGACACAGGCCATAGGCCTATATCATGACACCTGGTACAGTAAGTGGCCTGGGATCAGTTAGCCTTCCCAGAATCCCCAGGATGTCTGTCCTTCCATATACCAGTATATCCCAGAGCCTCATACTAGATCTAGCCTCCCCATCTTCAACCTGTTCCAAACTCAGAGATTTATGCAGAGGCAGCTCTGTCCCAAACTACTTCCCAGGTATGAGGAGAGCATAAGGCACAAAAGGTACAAAGACCCTGTCCTGGGGTAGCTTACAGTTTAGCCCTGAACATAAGAGCATCACACACACTGTACCCCTTTCATCTCCTGCATTCTGGCTTCCTCCTTTCCCTTCCCACACCCCTTCCTGAGACCCCCCCTCCCTCCACCCACCAAGTTCTCTTTTTCTCACTAGCTCAGGCCTGAGCACTTGTCAACCAAGCTATGCTGAGGACCCCGAGTGAAGCCCCCTGCTCCCAATCTCCCACAGCCACGTCCCCTCCGTTTCTACCCAGGGATATGAGGAAATTCACATTTGTTTTTCTTGCCCCTTTCCTACCCTGGAGTTACTAAGGGTTCCACATTGCCTTCCAGGTAAGATTCTTTCTCTTGAGCTCTGCAAATGTTAACCCTTGCCCACCAAAACAATTCTCAATTTTCAATCAAACTTCCTGCAACAAGAACACCAGGAAGATTTTGTTGTTGTTAGATGTTATTATTTTCATCATTCTGATCAGGCCCACACAGTGGTGCACTCTGGTAGGCTCAGCACTCAGGAGGCTGAGGCAGAAGGATCACTTGAGCCTAGATGTTGCAAGCCCAGCAATGTGGTAAGACCCTGCCTAATAATATAAATTGCTACTGATACTTTTATTAATGTAGTTCTACCTATCAAAGTATTAGAGGGTTGGATATATACTTCAGTGGTAGAGCACTTGCTTAGTATGTGCAAGGTCCTTGGATCAACCCTCAGTACTATAAAAAACAACAACAATAATAATGGATTGTTTTTGTAGAACATGAAAAACAGTGTGAAAAGGAAATTAAAATCAATAATAAGCTCATTATTCATGGATAAACTCTGTGAGCTCTCTGTCGCCTCTCTAGCTCTTTCTATGTGTGTATGCATATGCACTTTTTGTCTTTACAGATTTAGGGTAGGATCCCACCGTACAGAAAGCATTGTGCCTACTGTTTTTGACATAATACAGTGGTTTTCTGTGTAATTAAGAGACTCCTCAGGAATAGCACTTTAATGGCTGTGCAATATTCCACCCTATAAATATACCTTAATATGTTTAACTAAACCCTATTGGTGAACATTTGGAGTGTTTACAATTTTTCACAATGAAAATGCTGCTATAAACATCCACGTTCATAAATCTTTGCTCCGATCTCTGGTTATTTTCCCAGCAGAGATTCCTAGAAGTGGGACCTCAGGGTCTGGGTAGACGCATTTCTAAGGATCTTGCTGTGTATATGAAACTACTTTCCCGGGAGAATCTGCTGTTCCCTACACATTGGTGACAGTGCCACCAGGGCCATTTTTTCTGTCCCTTATGTTTCTTCCTGTACATCTTAGCTTCAACAGCTCCCCCTGTGGGAAGTCTGTATCTTCCTTCTACCCTTAAGAGATCAGGACACAAGCCACTTCCTTGTAGTCCTCTCTGACACCCCAGCTAGGGTTCTTCACCTCTGTCCCTCATTCTGCCGCTACCTTAATCACCCCCCAAACCAGTCAACTCTGTCATGTACCTCAATAGCGAGTGTTGTAATTATCTTTGCTTTGGGAAAAAAAAAAAAACAGTGAACCTTTCAAGTGCTCCCCCAAAGGGTTTCATCTGATTTACTTGTACGAGGAAAATGTCTTGAGATCGAGGACCTCGGTTTGATCATCAGGTCTCCCTCTCCTGGTCATTTTCCCCAACCTTGAGTGTAGCCCAACTGCAAGCTAGTCTTGAGCTGAAGGACGCTTTTAACCTTGCCTTTACTGTCCCTTGGCCTGGTGGGATGGACAAGGCCGCAACCCTTGGCAGCACTGGGGAAGGCAGAGAGGATAAGCCAGGATATTCTAGTCCTCACTCTGCCTGTGACTTGTTGTAGTGTGGATCTGGTCCTCTATGCCCCTCTAGGCCTTAGTTTACTCCTCTGTAAAACGGGCAAGTTGAACCATCCAATGCCCAACACTGCAGCATGAACCCCTCCTGAGGACCCTGCTTGAAATCTCTGCTCTAGACCTATGAGGCCCCTGGACAAAGCCAGCCTGGGGGGTGGGATGGCCCAAAGGAGCTGGGCCCTGAGGCAGGCCTGGCTACAGGCCAGACTGTGTCTGCAAACACTGACCTTGGCTGCTGCCGGGATTTTCCATGACACCAGCACCCTCCTTCTTGACTCTCCCATTCCACATGGGCCTGGGAGGTTGGGGGCGGGGCACTGGAGTTCTTCTGCCTAAGAGGTCCCCAGTCAGTAATAGGGAGAGACACCTGTGGGTGAGAGACAGCTCAAGAGCGAAGGGGACATCGGGAAGTCAGGAACGGAAAGTGAGAGAGCCGCTGCTGTCGAGTGAGGGGCAGGAGCTGAAAATGAAACCAAGAGGCCCTGGGAAGGGGCAGGGCAGAGAGACAGGCGCCTTGCTGCAGAACTGTCCTTGCAGGAGTTCTGGCCTGCAGGGTGACAAACCCCAGACCCAGTTCTGTGTGCTCATCCCCACCCCCACTCACCTCCTTGGGGCTCTGGTGGCTCCTCAGATCTAGCTCTTGGCTGAGCCAGGCCTACAGTAGTGCGACTCCTTTGGGGCCTAGAGTGGCTTCATTTTGAGGGGAAGGGGTTGTAGCAAGGGCCAGGGTTGTGAATCAACAAAAGATCCTAAGAGAGCTGGCCTTCCTTGCAATTAGGACTTTGGGGAGGGGTATTTGGGAGTCACCGTCACAGATTGCACAGACTTCAAAGTCTTTATCTTCTAGGACTTTGGTCTTCCGGGTAGAACAGCGGTTGTTGATCAGCTGCCCCTGCCAGGCCCTGTGCATGACACCAAAGGGACTTGCCACTCCGTGGAAACAGTCCACCAAAAGGGAGAGCATGAGCAAGGCGGGGGGGGGGGGGCCTTCCTGGTGCTTTGAGGAATTCCTAGAAGCTTCTTGTACAAGATGGTGTCTGGTCTCTCAGAGTCCCAGAGGGGAGCGCCTGCACACTCTATGATGTCCACTAGGCCAGCCACCCCTCCCGCTGCCCTCAGCTCAGGGCCTGGCTACCATCTGCCTTCCATTTCATCTCCTTTAATGCATCCACTCTGGTCCTGTGTCTCTCCTCCATACTGCTGGTGTCCCCAGACCTCCAGCCCTTTTAGGAGGCACAGTCCCTCAAAGTCACCTTTTCCAGGTGCCCATGACTCAAACCTGACTGCTCCTTTCCATCCCCAGGCAAGCAGGCCTTCTGCTATCCCTTCTCCAGCCTTCTGGAGCAGGCCCTGCCCAGAGCCCCACAGTGCCCACTTCCTTCTGCTCAACAAACCCAAGCAGCACCCCCTGTCGGGCCATCCCTCCCCCATTTCTAGCCTCAACCCAGTATGCAAAGCCTTTGGGTATCTCAGACCCCCAGGTCACCTCATTCATCTTCCCCCTGAGACAGACATTAGCCCTGGCCAGGGCCATATTTACTCTAGATAAGAGAGTCTGCTGAGAGACAAGGGTACTGCAAGGAACTGCCAAGGTTCTAATCCGCCCAGCGATGGAGATCACAGAGTCAGAGAACAGCCTGGAAGAAGGACCCCAGAAGTTCTTGATGTGTTCAAGGAGCTCTTTCCAAACTAATCTCAGAAGAACCCTTGTTTAGTGATAAGCACTGTGAGAAAAATGTTCCATGGCCAAATCCATGAGAAACACATACCGCATTCTCCAGCTCGGCATAGGAACACAGACAAGTACGTCCTGTGTCAGCTAAGACACGTGATAAAAAAAAAAAAATCCTGTTTGTCCCTGTTTTCCTAAACTATCCTTTTCTTATCCAGCCTCTAATATACTATGGCACTAACATTTGAGGAAATTAACCTCTAAGAAATACAGAATGCACCACGCTGATGCTGAGGGGAAACTTTAATGATCTCCAGGATTAAGGATCCTGGAGACCCAAATACATCCACATTCGCATCTCACATCTACCAGCTCACCATATCTCCCCAACAACTCTACGAGGGCGATACCTCACTGTACCCCATTTCATAGATGAGAAAGTTGAGGCTTGGTGGGTGATGGAGCCTGGTTCAGGTGCAGGGTCTGTGCTCTTTGTGTCTCACTGAACTGCAGACTTCCTACCTATCTGCAGCTTTCCCAGCATACAAGGGTAACTTCCTTCGGCCTCACAGAATCAATTATCCCATGCTAATCTGAAGTTCTGATTGACAGGTGTGCTCTTAATTGATTTTGATGGAGGAAATAAACTAATTAGAGTCTTAACAATCATCTACTTGGCGCCTGTTCTGTGTAGTAAAACACCACATTTGATCAACACTTCACAAATGGAGTCTTTGATCCTATGAGTGGTGGGTGAACAGAGAAAACACTAAAAGACATTCAGTACAGTTTTTTTGGGGGGGGGGTTGTTTTGTTTTGTTTTGTTTTAAAGGTGGGGTAGAAAGCAGGGATGGGAAGGGACAGCCCAGCACACAAAGCTAGTCACAGCCAAACTCAGGGAAGACCCATACACTTTACTCCACTGAGGCTATGGCTAGGGGCCCACTTTGGGGCCAGCTAGGCCAAGGGTAGGAGGCAGGCAGCAGCTCACACACTCCCGAGGCCGTGGGGAGCAGGTGGCCAAGACCAGGCTATTAGCCAGCACTCAGAGTTCTGCCTTGAGTAGAGGGAGCCAGGCCACTGGGAGAAGAGACCAGTAAGGGGGACAGGGGCAGAAACAACCCCACCAGGCCCCACAGGTCTCTGAAAGCCAGAGCTACAACCAGCGTCCGAGTCCCTGACACCAGGAACTAAAAAGAACAGACATGTGAGGCTTTCAATGCCATTTTTTAGTTTCTTGGTGCCCTAAAATATTTATTAATATTTACTAATAATTAACAATTATGTCCAGCCATGGCTTCCTCAGTCAAATTCTTTTTTTTAAAGAGATTTTTTTTAAAAAATTATGCCTATTTGTGTGTGTGTGTGTGTGTGTGTGTGTGTGTGTGTGTGTGTGTGTGTGTTCTATGGTGTATGTGTAGAACTCAGAGGAACTCGCGGGAGTTGGTTCTCTCCTTCTACCATGTGGGTCCTAGGAGTCAAACTCAGGTCGTCAGGGTTGGCAGCAAATGCCTTTACCCACTGAGCCATCTTGCTGGTCCTGGTGGCTTCTGTGCTTCTAGCCCATCCCAGACCCACCTCTTAGTGAAGCTGCTTCTCGTGATGAGCTGCCAGCCCTGGCTCTGTGCGTGGGTAGAACACGGTTTTAGAATCAGGTATCCTGGGCCTCAGACTGGGCATGTCACCAGCTGTAGGCCGGGAGCATGTGGCTTTCCCTTTCTGCTCCTCTGTGGCTTTATCCAGACAACCCAAGGACTGAACCACATGGATACTAAGAACCTTTATTTACATCTGTGGTGGATTCGGGACTGGAGACAGGGAGAGGAAGAGACAGCCCTAGTGAGTCCTAGTGAGTGCCCAGAGAGGCGGCCTCTAGAGTGTGTACACTCAGGATATGAGTGCTGACTGCTTGAACCAACAGGTACTGGGAGAGGGTGTCCAAAGACTCAGCCCCAGAGAGCAGCCCCCGTGTGTGCTGGTACCCAGAGGGACTGGCAGAGCCCCTCCCAACCAGAGACTCCCAACCAGAGGGAGCAATGGGCAATTCTTTTTACCTTCTTTACAAAGCCAAACTAGGCAGGATGCTGCCCTGCTGCCGGGGGACAGGGTTGGCCAAACTCCCAGTGACTTCCCAGAAATCCAGGGTCCCCTGGGACTGGCTCCACCCTAGCTGGTAGTCCTCCAAGCTAGGCACCCACGTCAGCAGGTCTTCGAGGCTCCTTTGCCCTTTCACCCAGTGACAATAAGACAGACAAAGGGATGGTTCACCCTCCGCCCCACAATGAAGGGCATCTGTCCCCAGGGCATCTTCTGGCCAGCACCTCCCATTCCCTCCTGTGCCTCGTCTGGTTCGAGACAGTACCTCAGGCTGAGGCTTCACATGGAATGTGCTTCCCTCTGGGCCTCAGTTTCCCTTCCTGACATGGCAGTGGCACAAATACAGAGTCAGAAATGCCCAGTGGCCACAGCCTCCTCAAAAGGCTCCTCGAAACTTCTCAAACCCAGCTGTCAAACAGAAGTCAGTCACAGGAGTGCCCTTGGGGGACGATTTTGAAGGCAAAGTTAAGTTTTTATCCTAAGGGTAAGAGTTTTTGATTAGTGACCCTGGTTCTTGGTAGGGCGTGGGGGCCAGCCTGGCCATCCGCCCCAAAGGTCAGGCACTTGCTCTGCCCCTGGTAGGAACCTCTGGTCAGGCCTGAATGAGTCACTCGAGATGGGGGTGTACTTATGGCTAAAGCTACGTTCTGAGCCCTGCGCCTCTTGGGAATAGGGAGCTGGGCAGGAGCAGAAGGATGAACGGGGAAAGCACTGTGGGGGAGCTGGACGCACCTCAGGGTGCCAGATAAGGCTCCAGGGCAGTGCCTGGGGGCCATGGCTAGCAGGGTGGAGCAGGGTGGAGCAGGGTGGCTGTTTTGTAGGCAGAGGATACCAGGCAGGTGGGCACTGGGTTTTTCTGAAAAGCTGATGTCTTGAATGGAATCCAAGGCAAGTTGCTTAGGGGTGGGGTGGTAGGGTAGAAGGGTTCCTTCTTCCACTGGTGGCTATGAATGGCTCCCCGCCCCCACAGGACCCTGCTTCTTGGCCTGTGTTCTCAGGTGCTTTTCCCAAGGGCCCCTCCCAGTTGTGCATTCCACAGGTTCCAGAATACTCTCCCAAGCATATGCCTCCTTTACTCCCTGAGGTAGATCTGATAGGTTCTCAGGACGTGGAATGGCAGGGGAGGCAAATGAGCCCAGAGACAGAGAGAAAGTCGCCCAGGATCACACAGCCAAGGCCATATCCATGTTCTGCTCTGCCTGTGGAACTTTGCTCCCAGCGTCATGCCTGGAGTGGGGTGGGGTTCATACAGTGTGGGATGCTGGTCTGGGGGACAGGGAAGGATGGGACAAGAAGCCACTCTGGCTGGTGGTTGTCTCGCTGCCTGGCTGTCGAGGTGAGTTGTGGTCTGGCTGTGGGGCCAAGCTGGCGGGCACAATTTGTTCTCACACTGCTGGGGTGCGGACTAGCCAGGCACCGTGGCTCAACAGCTCAACTGCGCAGCCCCTGGCAGAAGAAGAGACACAGCCACTGGCTAGATGCCGCGCCGAGGGCAGGGGAGCCACTCTCAGGACAGACCTGAAGCCTTCACACCCCAAACATCTGTTCCCAGACCTCTCTGAGCTTTGGGATAATGATGCCCATGGTTGGCAGAGGTGGTTCTCCTGGAACGCAGCTGTTCCTGAGCCTGGAGATCTCTTGGAAACGTGAGAGTCCTCTGCCATCTCCTTCATTATTAATCAGTGAGCTATTGTTGGGCATTTGAGATGTACCAGGCTCCAGGCTAAGTGCCTCAATGCATTATCTCACTTATTCCCCCAAAGCCCTTGCTGTGAGTGACATAGTAGTCCCATTTTACATATATGAAAACTTGCAAAACTCATAATATCCCTGCCTGAAATACAGTCATGAAGTGTATTTGGAAGGTTAGAGGGCCCCATTATAGGTTCACCAGAGCTTCTCCCCGCCAAGTTGATGTTTAGTTCTATATAGTGGGGGCCCTACAGGTCATAGATGAGCCTTCCCAGAACCACCCATATAAACCACTGATCGCTTTCAGCTAGGAGGAATCCAGGAAAACTGCCTGGAAGAAGCAGTGTTTGGTCGACATTTCCTAAGACTCAGAAAAGGGGAAAACCTGGAAGCTCAACCCACATTCTTTCATTCTCATAATTATCTTAATAAAAGCTGAAGTGTTTATGCTCTCTGGCCTGGTAGGAGAAGCAAGTGGCCAGAACAAGGTTTCATTTTCAAATAAAGAGACACGATCAAAGAGAGAAAGTCATTTGTTCAAGGTCACAAGGCCACGACTAATAAGGCCAGAACTTGTGCCCAGAGTTTCTGGTTCTCATCCAAGGTCCTCCCCGCCCCCACCTCCCCCAGGTAGCCAGGAAGATTTTGCTGCCTCTCAAACTCTCACTCTCCTGCCTCAGCCTCACACACGCTGAGGTTACAGGCATGCACCATTACACACAGCTCGGGGCAGAATTTTTGGCAGTCGTTTGATGATCAGCTCAGGGGGGCAGAGTACAGGCTCAGACACGAAGGACAGACACAGAAGAGGAGAGGGCTACTCCTGAGGAACGCTCAGGACTCCTGCCTTGCCAAGGGTGATGCACCACCCTCATGTGGACAGAACCTACTTTTGGACCAAGTCCCTTGGGAAGACCCCAGTCTCAGGCGAGGTGGAAAACCTGGAGTACTTACTAATTCAGCTGTGGCAAGGGAGGGCCCTGCTAGGCCAGCTGCCCAGGGAAGTTGCAAGTTCCCGGTGGCCTTCACCCCAACCCACCCTACCGCGCCCCACCCTGCCCCAATAAGCTTTGGCTGCAGGGTGGAAACCGTCAAGAAGCAAGAAGCCATTCATGCCTTGGTTTCCCTCCCCCCACATGAATCATCATGTCAGAAGCCATTCCATGCAACCACCTCCCCTCACAGCCATGAACACTGAGGCCCCCAGAGGGCAGGGAGTATGGCAAAGCCCTCAACAGCCCAGCTTCCATTCCCATATATCAGCTGCCCATGAAAAACTTCCCAGCAAGCACCAGCAGAAGTTTCCAAGAGAGCAGATTCAAATTCAAACTTGGATTGCAAAACTTCCCAACAGTGTGGCCTGGAAAAAGTCGCTGAGTTCTCTTGGCTGTCTGGGATTATCATCTGAGCATTTCCAGTGATACAATGAGTTTGTCGCCCAAAGCAACAGGACATGAATGTGCCCATGTGTTGAAAGGCAGACTCAGTAGCCAGCTGTGGTGGCAGACATGGAGGTACATGCCTGTAACCCTAGCACTTGGAAAGCAGAGACAGGTAGACCTATATGAGTTCAAAGCCAGCCAGATCTACATATTCAGAGACCCAGGCTAGCCATGGCTCCCTATCTAGCAAAAAATGAAGTGAGGTGGGGAGGTAGATCGAGAACCTGCTAGGCGAGGAGTGGAGAGGGCAGGCAGAGGAGGAAGGACCCCGGCCAGGTCAGCCCCACAGTGTGTGCTTTCTCTCCTCTCTCACAGGCTATGGCCACGCAGCACCCAGCACAGATGGTGGCAAGGTGTTCTGCATGTTCTACGCGCTGCTGGGGATCCCGCTCACACTTGTCATGTTCCAGAGCCTAGGTGAGCGCATCAATACCTTGGTGAGGTACCTGCTGCATCGTGCCAAGAGGGGGCTGGGCATGCGGCACGCCGAGGTGTCCATGGCCAACATGGTGCTCATCGGCTTCGTGTCGTGCATCAGCACGCTGTGCATTGGCGCCGCTGCCTTCTCCTACTACGAGCGCTGGACCTTCTTCCAGGCCTATTACTACTGCTTCATCACGCTCACCACCATCGGCTTCGGCGACTATGTGGCGCTGCAGAAGGACCAGGCGCTGCAGACGCAGCCACAGTATGTGGCCTTCAGCTTCGTGTACATCCTCACGGGCCTCACGGTCATCGGCGCCTTCCTCAACCTTGTGGTGCTGCGATTCATGACCATGAACGCCGAGGACGAGAAGCGTGACGCAGAGCACCGTGCCCTGCTCACGCACAACGGCCAGGCGGGTGGCCTGGGTGGCCTGAGCTGCCTGAGCGGTAGCCTGAGCGACAGCGTGCGTCCCCGCGACCCAGTCATGTGCCCAGCAGCTGCGGGCAGCATGGGCGTGGGCGTGGGTGGCAGTGGCTTCCGCAATGTCTATGCTGAGGTGCTGCACTTCCAGTCCATGTGCTCATGCCTGTGGTACAAGAGCCGGGAGAAGCTGCAGTACTCCATCCCTATGATCATCCCGCGGGACCTCTCCACGTCCGACACATGCGTGGAGCACAGCCACTCGTCGCCTGGAGGCGGTGGCCGCTACAGCGACACGCCCTCACACCCTTGCCTGTGCAGCGGGACGCAGCGCTCGGCCATCAGCTCGGTGTCCACGGGCCTGCACAGCCTGGCTACCTTCCGTGGCCTCATGAAGCGCAGGAGCTCGGTGTGAACCACAGCCAGGCCTGGAGCACCTGTGAGCCAGCGGGGTGGGGGTCCTGCTGCAGAAGCCGCAGGAGTTGACCGGGAGGCCTCCCCCAAAAGACGCCTTTGGGCCTCGTGGGAAGTCCCCAGTCCACCACTACCACCTCTATTCTTCCCCAGCCCCTAATCTCCAACTGTGCGGGCTTGTACCAGCCAACAGGAGGTCGGGCTCTGAGGACCCCTGGAGCCCCTTTCCGAGCCCAACGAATTCCGAGAAATGTGAAACTTGGGAGGTGGGGAAGGCAGCCACTGGGAATCTTTCAGAAATCTGAGAAGCTCCCCAGTCCTCAGAGGCTCTGCTGGAACCCAGAACCCTTACCTCCCAAGAGGACTTCTGTTCTCGGTTTTTTGTTTTTTGTTTTCTGGTTTTGTTTTCTTCTTCTTCTTCTTCTTCTTCTTCTTCTTCTTCTTCTTCTTCTTCTTCTTCTTCTTCTTCTTCTTCTTCTTCTTTTCAATCTCTACTTATACCTCCCCTGGGCTCTCCAAAGCCCACAGTGTCTTTGTCCAGGTCACCCCCACTCAGTCCCACCTTGCTCTCTCATCCCCAGCCATGTCTCCCAGCCTTCCACTACCTTCTGTGTCTTTTTTTTGCATGGCTATGCAGTTATGGAAGAAAAAAAAAAAGGAAATCCCAGCAGTCTCTAAAGCTAGTCCCCAGGGAGCAGGACAGGAAAAAGAAAAATGGTGGGCCACAGGAGTTAGAGCCGAGTAAGTGCAGAAACTGTGGCTTCCAATTCTACAAGGTGGCCACATTCATAGGTGAGCTATCTGGAGTCTGATGCTGTGCTCGGGGCTCCTGGGAGACTCCAGCCTTCAGGACTGCCCTTAGAATGGGAAACACAGACTCCCGCTTGCTGTCTGTCCCTGGCTGCTGTTGCTGCTGCTCACCTCCTCTTCCATTTATAGTGATTTTTAGCACCGGAAACCTGTCCACCTACTCATTCACGTGAGTGTACTAACACTCCGGTTAGGTCACCTGGGCAATTCTTATGGCCATTTTTTCAGAAGAGGAAAACAGGTAAAAATTACTTGCCCGGGGTGATGCAAGTCTTGAAGGGGAACGAGAACCTGCAGACTTGTTCCCAGCCCAAGTGCTCTTCTTTCTGGCCCAGCCTGCTCTCAGAAGCAAAGCCCCTGCAGGCAACACCCTGGCCTTGTGTAGGCAGCTGGGGCTTAAACTAGAAATCTAAAACCCTAGTCAGAGCCCCCTGCCATGGCTCTGCCTCTGCTACTCTTAGCCCAGAGACTGCGGCTCTAAGTGTACCCTTGTCTCTGTTCGCAAGCAGGGAAGTCCTTGGGACCCAGGTAAGCAGGACTGAGTCTCATGGACTAAAAGCCAGGAGTTGACACTCTGAGAGTTCAGGGATTGGGCAGAGCAGCCCAGACAGCTGGCAGGTATAACCTGGGACATTATCCCTGGACCAGAAGCCAGGGTGGGTACCTGCATCCTAAGCTGCTAGAGTAAGGCTTCCACTCTAGCCAGGAACACCCCTCTGGGGGAGAGAAGGCATAGGACCTGGTATACCCTCTACCTCCTCCATCTGCGACCCAGGTGGAGGGTGGCAGACTGTTGGCTTGCTACTGGGGACAAGCTGGAAGAGGGACAGTGTCCAGGACAACAGAAGGGTATGTGTGGGGCTGTGGGTATGGCTCAGAGGTAAAGCACTTTCTTAGTGTGCTTGAGGCCCTGAGTCTGATCCCTGGCACCAGGAAAAGGGGGGACCCCCCCCAGCAGCCTTCACTCACTGTTCCCAAGCCTGGCTCCTTATTGCTGAGTAAGGCCAGCCTGACCACTTGGGAAGCTAGAGAGAGAGAGCCCACCATGTCCTCCAGGCCCTGGAGACCCCTATGTGGAAGGACTGTGACTTGTGTGTATCCCGTGTCCATGTGGAAGAGCTGGCCCATGTGCCAAGACGAGTGGGACCCAGGAGCTGGAGAGGTGCTGTCTGTGTTTATGTTGGGCCAGAGGCGGCACTTGCTGCCCCTGTCCTGTGTGTGACCCTGCCCTCGAGGGGTCAAGTCCCGTCAGATCCGAGGGAGCCACAACCAAAGTTACAGAGAGAGTGGGGAAGGCAGCAAGTGGCCCTAGGGGTCTGAGCATGGGGGACTGCTTGTCTCCTGTAGGGTCTTGCCTAGGGAACTAGAAGGCCACTGTCACTTCCTGTCTCACCCCCTCCCACTGCAGACAGCCTTTCTGCTTCCCCAATGCCTTATGCCTGGGCACACTGCCACAGAATATGCAATATGTGTGGGTGACATGCCCCACACCCACCTGGGCAGCCCCTGAGTCCCCAGGCTGTGGCTGCCCTGGCCCCCCTCAGCAGCTCCTGCCCATCTGTCTTCACACTGAGATTGGCGCCTAATAAATGCTGTCCATGGAGACCAGGCTCTGGTTCCCGCTCCTCTGTCATTGGTCACCGTAACTGATGCCCTCACCCTGCCCCACCAGTGCCTACAAACACGGCTAGAGAATTTCCTTCGGGCTGGTCAGGCTGCTTGGGGAGCCTTGTGTAGAAACCCAGGAGTCAAGCCTGGGTTCCCTCGGTAAATAATTTCTCAGAAGATCCGCATCTTTTCAATTTCATCCTGGAATAGACCATGAGAACAGGACCTTAGAAATGACTGGATCCTGTCCTCCCGCTGTGCATAAGTAAACCGAGGCCAACGAGGGCGTAGCACGTGCCCTGGATCACACGGCCGCGAATAACAACTTCCCCACTTTGCCGCCTCACCTGGCCTGAAGAGTCAAACTGGATGAAACCCAGCTTCTCTTTTAGCTGAGGCCCCTTCCCCCAATGACCTGACAGACACACACATATAGATTATCTCTTTCAAAAGGGGCACATCACAAGTCATTGTCTTTAGGGTATTTTTTTTTCAGCATCTAGAGGGACACCTCAGGCTTGGGAACGGACCTTAGAGTCCGAGACAGATGTGTAGGAAGCAGATGGACTCTGCCCGTTTGGTGCCAGCACCTGAATCACTAGCCAATGGCTTCCAGGCTTCCCTGAGCATGAGCCATAGTAATACGTTCGGCACCACGATCTCTCGGCACAGCATGACTCATAACCACCCCCCTACATCCAATACGTGCATAGCCATTCCTTGCATAAATGCCAGCCGTGATCCACTCCATTGAATCGCTTTACCCACCCATAGCTTGCTGTCTTCAGATTGATGCGCACTAGAGGACAACGGCCTGGGGCCGGGCACATGCTTCCCTGATCTCCCCTTCTATCTACTTAGACCTACTGAAGAGACACGGGGACATATTTGTGGGAAGGTTCTGGGTTCGAAGAAAAAAGGAGGAAAACCTGTGACCTCTCCAGGATACAGCCAGCCTCCCTATGATGCACCCCTGGCCGTCCCACAGTTTTAGGACAGGCTCATGGGTAATCGGCTGCTCTCAGGGTGGGCACAGCAGAACCCTGGCTCACCCACTCCTAAAACCTGCTTCATTACAATCAGGGCTCAAAGGCCTCCAGCTCCTGCCTCTCTTAGCTCTAGGAAATGCAGCGTCAGCAGAGGTGGGTCCTTCTGGAGGTCAGTGGTGGCCGGCACAAGGTCACTTGTACTTTCTTACGCAGTGCTTTCAGGACACAAACATGACGGCTCTTGCCCTGCTTTCAACATCGTCTGGGCAAAGCTACCACAAACAGATGTGGCAGGGATTCCCAGAGGGGACCCGCGCCCCAGCCCCACCCACTGCTCCCCAGAGCGCAGCACTACTACAGGATCTCCATGTTTAGACACTGCCAGGCCCATCCTCCTTACCTGTAAGGCTAGCTTAACTGGAAACACACACACACACACACACACACACACACACACGGAAACAGAAGTTGCAAACCTGCCCCGGAGACAGAGTGGGAACAAATGTCCTAAGCTCCAGCGTGGTGATTTGGGTGAGCATCAGTGGGAATAAGCTTCCTGGGAGCCAAGAGAAAAAGAGGGGTGCAATGACAGCTCCTCTCTAAGCATGCAGCAGGTGACTCATAGCAAAGGTGCTTAGCAGGGTGACTCACATCTGTAATCTCCACTGAAGGAAGCTAAGGCAGGGAGATTGACGTGAGTTTGGGGTCAGTGTGCCTGTAGCCTGTCTCAGAACACCAGAGGGAAGATTAGGGCGGGCCACGGTCAAATGAATGTTACAGAAGGCTGCACACGGCACCCTTTGTTGGAACTCCACAAAATTCTTAATGCAGTAAAGGTCCTGGGAAGTCCTGCAGCAAAAACATGGCTTATTTTTAGGTAAGCTAGTGCCACGCAAACTCATTCCACACCAGATCCTGTTTGCCTGGCACTTCTTTACAGCCCAGATTCTCCAGGGCACTTTGGGACCTGCTCATCTGTCACAATATCACTGACAGAGAAGTAGGTCTCATCCTTCCTCTTGCCCCACTCTATTCTAAAGGACATTCAGGGGCTGTGAATGTCGCTCAGTTGGTAGCGTGCTTGCCTAGCATGCACAAAGCCCTGTGTTTGCTCCCCCTGCACCGCACAACGGTGGCAGCACGTGCCTATAATCCAGCACTTGAGAGGTGAAGGCAGGATGATCAGGAGTGCAAAGTCATCCTTGGCGACATAGTGAGTTTAAGTCCAACCTGCGATACATAAGATCCTCAATGAATGAAGGAATAAACAAAAAAAGTAAATTTAAGGTTAAATAACTTATAACTGACAGCTGTAACAATGTGATATCTACAAGTTCATCATGTATTAAGTCAGAAAAGGCTCAGAGCATCACACTGGTCCAAAACCAGGCAGTGAATTGGTAGCACCACTGAGCCTGGGAGCCAGACTAAGTGACTGCGTGGATGAAGCATGTGTCCTCACTCCTCCTATTGGACACTGCCTGGCAGTGGTCACTGTCTTCAGAAAAGCTTTGGCCATTGAGGAGTACGAGACCAAGGCTCCCTCTGCCCCACCTCACAAAGCCCAGTCTCAGGCGGACTCAGTGGCCACCTGTGATGCTGCAACATCAGCCCTCTAGCTGCCCCTTCCCTCCTTGCCAACAGATATGGAGAAATGTACGTGTGCACGTTCTGTGTGTGTATGGGTCCCAAGATCAGAGGGCCAGCTCTTAACTTTCAGAGGAAAGGAACTGGGTTCATGGTAAAGAAATGATAGGTTCAAGGTCATGAAACAAGACGATGGTACAGCCAGGGTTAGTTGCCACAGATCCTAACTTGTGTTCACATACACAAACACTCGCATCCATGTACACACACACTCACATGCACCACACATACTCACGTGCTCTCACAAGTACACACATAAACACACACATATAAACGTACACTCACACCCATGCATACACTCACATGCCCACACATATGTACACACACACACATATACCCAGGACCCCGGTTCCTCTGCTACTGACTGGAGCAAAGTGCTAATCCAGGAGCTGAGTCACTTGGATGCTGGAAATTTACATTGCATCTGGACAAACTAGGAGACTCACATCCCCTTGCTTCCCAGCTGCATCGAGGATTCATAGGGGGCGATTGTGATGACACTGGTCTCTGATTCCCTCTCACCAGTGACATATACATTGACAGCATCTGACCACAACGAATTAACACTCTTATCAGGAAGACTATGGTCTTGCCATGTGACCAAGGTCACAGAACTCGGTGTCAGAGCACTGAACAGAGCCTTAAGTAGCCCCTCAGTGGCAGCTGTGCTGGGCCAGGACAGCAATCAGGTTCTGAGAGGTCTGAGACAGCCAGCACCCTATTGCTTACAGCTTCTCAGAGGGCTGGACAGGTCCCAGGCTTAGGGAGGGTCCAAGTGGACACAGTTCCAAAGTCATTGGTAAACAGGGACAGAGAGTAAAGGACTCTTCACCCACTTTACCTTGTGCCCTGGACTTTGGACCAAGGTCAGCAGAATGTCCAGTCAACAACCCCTGCCTTCAGCAGGAGGGGACAAAGACTCTGCCTTTGACCCAGGTCACCTCTATGTATCTTCGTCTGCCATAGCTCTTGTTCCCAGGAAAAGGGTACCTGTGACCCGGTCATCCGCAGCCATGGAATGTTGTGGTCTCACTACAGGATCAGACGGGAGTCCTAGGAGGCCTGAGATCTTGAACTCTCCAGCATCAGGCTGTAAAGACACCGTGAAGGTTAAACCCTGAAGAGCAAGCAGGACTGCCCCCTGGCAGGGGGTCTGCCAGGCCCTGCAACCCTCTGGCCTCGCTCTGGATCTCACCCCTCTTTAAGTGAAGAATAATCTTCTGCCTTAAGATGAGGAACAATGAAGCTCTAGGCATTTGCCTGCTGGGGGCCCTGTAGAGATGTCCTTCTGGTCCTTCCCAAAAGAGGTCCCAGAGGTTGGAGGATGTGCCCTCTCCAGCCTGGGACTGAGCTCAGCCCTCCCACTGCACCACAGCCAGCTTTGCCACTCAGCCCCTCCCCAGGCAAGAATCTGGCAAATTTTGGTTCAGCCCACAGGACCCCATGCTTTGGATGATCTCTCTCTCTCTCTCTCTCTCTCTCTCTCTCTCTCTCTCTCTCTCTCTC
>NW_004949204.1:363835-370002 GCF_000317375.1 Microtus ochrogaster
CACACACACACACACACACACACACACACACACACACACACACACACTACGTGACAGCTCCAAGGACCAACATGCCTTCCTTCCATTGATCAAAGAACTGATTTGAGGCTATCATTGCAGGGCAGATGGTGTCATCCAAATAAGTCAAGAGGGCCCTCCAGGTCTTCTCAGGTTAAATACCCAGGTGTTTTGCTCCCTTTCCTGTAAATGGACATCTGGATACCCCACCTTCTCAAGGACAGCTTCAGTGTTTCTCTGGCCCAGGGGCTTGACTGCTATGTAGACACTCACGTAGAGCCAGCCACACAGAGGCAGTACTCATTCCCTTCCCCACTCTGCAGGCCGTTCCCCTAGGAACACAAGCCAAGAATCCATTGACTTTCAGACAGCTGCCTCCTTAAGTTCCCAATCCACCAAGACCTCACTGGAGTTTGTCATGAGAGCCATTGAGTCAGCAATGGCTACCAAGAGCAAGAGCCATTCCTGTTACCTTCTGCCTGATGACAGAGTGCTGACATTTCTTAGATGCTCATCCTTCCCCAAACTCAAGCCTTGGGACTTAGCTGACCCTAGTGATCTCAATCAACATCAGGTTCTGTCTCAGTTTGGGGCTCTTCAGAGATGGCTTCAGAGGGACTACTGGGAAAGGCTTTCTTCCCATAAAGGCATCAGAGGAGTGTAAATGTCCCTATACTTTGACTAGATAGGCCTATGTAACCGTCAGAACCATCTTGTGACATGGTAGACCCAATGAAGAAGGTAGACGGAGAAACCCAGGAGCCTATAACTGGTGGAGCTCTTGTCATGGGAAATGGAAGGTAATGGACCCAGATGGAGTTTCTGCTACTGCTACTGAAAACCCCATGGCTCTCAGACTCCTGAAAGGGGATATACAGTCTAAACCCGGAGGGCCACAAGGAAGAAGAAACAGGGTTGCTGGATGGTTTGTTCACCTTCCCTTCAGAGGCTACCCCTAGGCTAGGTTGCACCTCTTATTCCTGACTCTTGAAAGACATTGAGGGACAGTCACAAAGATTTGTGGCCACTCTCAGGGGGAAAGAGACCCCCAGTCCAATCTAGCCCAATTGGAAACTTCCATCAGATCCACTGAACACTGGTATTTTCCCTGCTCCCAGGACAGAATAAACCTCAGGCTCGGGCAAGGAACTTGGGCATGGAAGAGACGCGCTCTCCTCCACTCCCTCCGTCTATTTCTGGCTGTTCCACAGCCAGCTGGGAAGAATGACAAAAGAGACAGTGGAACCCTCTCTGAGGCCAGGATGCGGGTGCCAGCACTCACTGGGGTCCAGAATCCTATCAGGAGCCTCTCCTAGCCCTTTCCATGGGGAGGCAAACTCATTTTCCCAAAGTGCTGGCCCTGAAGAGCCCCCATTGCCTCCTATAGCCCTCAAAGGGGGAGGACCCCTAAGCCAGCCCTCCACCATCTTTCATTGTGCGGTCATCACACAGGATACTCACTTATGCTGACCATGCCAGATAGTGCCCATGAGACACTGCTACTCCTGCCTGTCCCCGTTCTACCCACCCCATCACAGGAATAGAGGAGGAGGAGCGGGCTGTTGTCAAGGATAGCCCCCAGAGAAGAGATGCTCTCTCCTTGCAGGGTCTTTGAATGAGTCCTACTGCCCCTATGACTGAGTTACATCCTCAGGTCTTCAACCCACAGCCTCAGGCATCCTTTCTTCCATCTTCCTCCTTCCTGCTAGTTGTCTGGACCGGAGAGACTAGAGAATACCTCTTTGACCTTGGGTGTGTGTTCTGTTGGCAGATTCTTGGGTGAGGGAAAACACTGGTGTGTGTCACACACCTTTGGGGCCAGTTTCTCCTGAGCTGGGACTGACTTATGGCTCCGTACTACGTCAATATGAGACTGTACACTTAGGCCATACTGGCATCCCAGGCCTTCCATGATGTCCCAGGGTCAAAGCCCTGTCCCATGTCACACTGATTCCTCCCCTCCTCCAGCCCCACATCTCCCCCTGATTTGATAATGCAGCCTTCAGGGCCATTATTCAAGCCTTTGATGAAAATATCAAAGAGGACAGGACAAGATAGCAGGTCCTTAATGCCAGATGACATTTATTCCAGCATGTTCTTTGTGAACTGTTGCCGGCCCAGCTCCTCACCTCTTCCTTTTTGTATACTCTAAAACAGTCTGTTTAATCAAAGCTGGCAGGTGGCTGGGCTCCAGTCACGTTCGCCACTCGCTGGTCCCTGGGAGGTCACAACCCGGCTCGGGGACTTGAACTTTCTGAAAACAGCAGATTGTGGATGCAGCTCAGTTAGTAGAGTGTTTGCCTCCGATGCACAAAACCCTGAGTTTGATCCCCAACACGGCAAAAAAAATAAAAATAAAAAGATAAAAATAAAAAAAAATAAAAGGCACGATGAGCTCATGCCTGTAATCCTGGCACTTGGAGGATCACAAGGCCATCAAGAGTTCAAAGTCATAAAGTCATCCTCAGCTACCTAGCAAATTTGAGGTGAGCCTAAGCAACACAAGACCCTGTCTCAAAAAAAGAAAAGATCCAAAGAAAGTAAAGGAAGAAAAGAAAAAGGAAATATCTCCCTCGTCCTGCTCAGCATCCCCCAGTCTCTGTGCAACCAACCATCTTCCCCAGACTGCCTCATGTCAATCAGCTGGACCAAGCCCCCACCCCATCCCGACCGACTCCAGAGCTATGCGCAGCCTTTCCCAGCTCAGACTCAGCTCCTTGCAGAAGCAACTTATCTGTTCTTGAGTGGAGGCCACAGAGGGCCCTTCTTGAAGCTTGGGGTTGGAACTGCCCCAGGAAACTTGATGTCAGGGGGTCTAGGATGTGTGGGAAGCTGTATTCAGGACATGCATGGGGAGGCTGGGCTAGGAGCAGGGTGGAAATCCCCCATCTCTCCTGCAGAAGAGGGTGTGATTAGCTCCATCCTAAGGGCACAATGGAACTCAGCAAGGTCACCTCACTTGCCCAAGGTCTCCCAGCTGGTAAGGATCAGAACCAGGTCTCAAACCCATTATTATTATTAGCTCTGAGGCATAATAGAAAGAGATGAAAGTCAAGGGGATTTGGGGAGGGAAAGGAGCCCTTCACCTCTGAGTTTGGTTGATGGGTCTCTGTAGTAGAGAGTCAAGAGTTCCAGCACAGGGCTGGGAAGGCTCAGCAGGTAAAGGCCCTGCACACAGCCCTGGCCTGAGTTTGATTCTGGAGTCCCACAAGGTGACAGAAGAGAAGGACTCCCGTGAGTTCACCTCTGACCTCTGCGTGTGTGCTATAGCACACACACCCTGCACTTACACACACATACAAAATAAATGAATCAACATTTTAAAAAGGATTTCATCACAATGAACATTTCCTGTGAAGGTTGCCTACACCGAAACAATTTCCTCTGTACAGGGAACGGTTGCAAATGAGACTGTTTTAAACCAAAACAATGAGCCCCGCTTAAGACCAAAGTATATAGAACCTCTTTGAGGATGGCCTGTCTCCTTTCCCAGAAGCAAACCTGCAATTTCCTGGAACGCTCACAAGGACTCGCTGTGCAAACCTTGTGACCCATGGCTTTACTTTGTCAGACTACAGCCCTAGCCTAGGCACTCAAGGAACTCAGCATGATCTCATTCACCAGAAAGGCGAGGAGGGCATTTAACAACCCTTCCAGAGGTCACTTGAGAGAATCGTACGCACGGCTACTGTTCAGACCTTTAGGCATGGCTCTATTGAGATGCCCACGCCCATGCTTGGGCGTGTCAATCCTCCCGAGTGGCTCTTTTAGTAACCTCCGTGCTTAAATCCCTGTTTAAAGTCATTCCCCAATAAACTCTAACTCTGTTGCACACTGGCTCCCCTGAAATTCTTTTCTGAGGCAGAGTCAAGAATCCTGGTTTGGGGGACACACCTTTAATCCCAGCACTCAGTAGTCAGAGGCAGTTGGATCTCTGTGAGTTCATGCCCAACTTGGTCTACAGAGTGAGCTCCAGGGCATCCAGGGCTACACAGAGAAACCCTGCCTTTAAAAAAAAAAAGAAGAAGAGTCCTTCACCCAAGTGGAGGTCTGAAAAGAACTTGGCAGAGCCCAGAAGAGGAGACTGGCTCATCAGGTCAGAGTTTCTACAACCAAATCTGGCGACTGGAGTTCCATCTCCAGGACCCACATGGAAGAGGGAGAGAACCAAATATACAGATTGTCCTCTGACCTCCCCGCACAGGCTGTGAAACACAAATGCACACACAGTAATTAGTACAGTGTGATTTAAGAACCCCTTGGGCTGCTGAGGGCTGCAGTGTATCTCTGGCTCTGCCCCAACAGCACTGGCATACCTACCACATGAGCCATTCTCTGGCTTTTTTGCCTTCTCGGGTTTGTCCCACCCACACCCCAGGCACTAGTGACCCTAGACAGGGCAGCAACCTCAGAAAGAGGTGAGCCTGACCCAGGATGGAGTGGCGGGTTGATAGGGCGACATCAGGCCATGGGGAAAACACCCCAGTGTTCCCGAGACCCGTGTGACTTGGGACTGATCTCAAATCAGGCAGCAGAGACAGAGTGGGAACCTGCTGTCATCTGTCCCGAGTTCCGGTCATAGTGAACAGATGGGCAATCCCTCTCTGGGGTATAACTAGGGCATGCTGAAGTTGCTGAGAGGAAAGAAGGAGGTGAGACAGCTGTGGAATGGGGGCTCATGGGAGAGAGCAGGGATGGGCAGACCCAGCTCCGCAAATTCTACTATCAACAGAGCAAGTCTGCTGCATGAGACAGCTCTGTCTGTTCTTAAGAGCATACAAGCACAGCCTAGACAAGTTTGGCTTGTCACACAGATGGCACCTACGTCCCTTTCTAATTCCAAACTAGACCAACCTTCCAGAACACATAAGTTTCAGAGATGCACCATTTGGGTTTCAATGACTGGACCTGAAGATTCTAGAGTCCTGATCTGGTGCATTGGTTTGGGAATGAGGGTGCGCAGGGTATGGTCATAAGAGGGCATTACAACAGTAGCCAGAACGACCCTTAGGAATAAGATGGGGGTCCAAGGCTTTGTGTTTTAGAAGGGAAGGAGGGCTCAGAAAATGGAGAGGTAGGCATGTAGCCAGGGTGACTGGCAGAGTCAAGGGGGACAGAGTCAGGGCCCTGTAGCTTCCCGGCCACTGCTACGGAGCCTCATCTGAAACAACTCCCAGTATCACCAGCAAGTAAGGGCCAAGGAAACAAGAGTGTCAAGGAACGCCTCTCAGCCATGCACAGGATGGCGCTACGAGACACCTGAGAAAATGCACTGTGTCAAAGCTGCCGCCCTGAGTGAAAGACATCAGACAAAACATAGCACAGGGGCTGGGGATGTGAAACACACAAACCCTGCATTCAGTAATCAGCACCAAATGACAACTGCAGAAGCTTTAAGAAGCCGTCCACTGGGGCCGGAGGGCTGACTTGTCAGGTCAACATTCCTGATGCCGAGCTGATGCCCCGAGTTTGCATCCCAGGACACATATGGTAGACGATCTCTACAGACAGCCACGGCACATGCACCACCAACCCACATACACACATACAGAATACACTTTTTCTAAAGAGTTTATGCTATATGATTCCATCCACATCATGCTTTAGAAAACAAACAAACAGAACCTACAGGGACAGGAAGCAGATCAGTGGCTGTACATAGCCTCCAGAACAGGGGGAAAGAGTAGACTCCTGCAGACGTGTGCTGAGGCTGGGGAGCGGCGGGTATTAGCTATCTTCTGGGCTCCTCCCACCACCACCCTAGAGCTCAGAAGACCCAAGTCTCTCTCCACAGGATGCCATCTCCCCTGGAGTGAGGCCCTGGTTGGGGTGGTAACAGACATGTGAAGATGCTCCCGAGACACTGGGACCAGATTTCTGCCTGGACTACCGTGCTGCCAGGCTGTTTGCACCTCACACATCAAAAATTAGCAGCATCTGGGAGCTGAAGTGTAGCTTAATGCTTGCCTGGCAAGTGTAAGGCCCTGGATTTGGTCCCCAGGACTAGACAGATGATAGATAGATAGATAGATAGATAGATAGATAGATAGATAGATAGATAGATAGATAGATAGATAGATAGACAGATTCATAGATGATAGTAGATAGATAGATAGATAGATAGATAGATAGATAGATAGATAGATAGA
>NW_004949204.1:371146-377089 GCF_000317375.1 Microtus ochrogaster
AAAACTTCTCCCCTTCTTTCTTGTCAGTCTAAGGTCAGAATCTGAGCAGTACCTCCACATGAAGGTGGGGGTACCCAAAGCTGCCTGTCTGGAAGCCAGGCGAGCCCCAGGGAACTTCACAGCTGGGCATGAAGGCCGGATAACAGTAGCCATGAAACTTCATGAGGTCTGACCAGAGTTAGGAGGCCTCTCCACCCACCTGGTTCATCCATCCGTCAGGAAGCAGAGCCCAAAGAGGTCAAGAATGAGGTCACAAGCCCATATTCTATGCTCTGAGCATTAGGAGAGAGGGCTGGTCAGGCTGGCCCTGGGAATCCTGTGGGTACTGTCAGAGGGGTTCCCGCTTAGTGTCCCACTTTTCTGCTCTCACGGCACTGGAGACTACCTGAAGCCTGTGCCCCAGGGACTTACAGAGCTCAGGTGCAAGGGACATAGCCCAGACAGGTTATGCTTTGACTGTTGCTACCAGCAAGAACCATTGTGCCCATCTTACTGGTGAGAGAGCTCAGAGCAGCTGAGTGACTCCCCAGGTCACCCAGGTGATACAGAGAAGAGCCTAGGATGCACTGTTCTCTTGCTATTCCTGCCACCCGCTAGCCCAGGCTATCTGCCGCCATTGACTTCAGGTTGTCTGTCCAGCCTCTCCCTCACCAACACAGCTAACACACTCACGGGTCCTCAGCTGACTCTGCCTTGCTCCCCTCACACAAGGCTGACCCTCACCTGATGGTGTTACACCCGCTAAAACTGTCCCCTCCACCTTGGTTAGCCAAGGGGAGCTAACCAAGTGTGTCCCGGGAGAAACCCTGGGTGATGGGCGCTGAGATGCTCCAGGTTAACAGAAGCACCGATTTGGGGAAAGAGATACTTCAGGTCTATTTTCAAAAAAGGAAAACTAGTTTCCACTCCTCACTACCACGACCAAAGCAAGCTGACATTAACACCTCGGGGTGGGAGGATCCCTTCTGGGAGGTACTACTTCCATGGGGAACAAATGACCTCTTTGTGTAGAAAAAGAAGCGCCCTTTCCTCAAGGCACACAACCCAGAAGAAAGCTGCACTCAGCTGAGAGAAGGGGAGGTACTGAGCAGAGGCCCCGCCCACAAGTCAGTAAAGGGGAAGGACCGAGGAGAGGCCCCGCCCACACGGTCAGTAGCCCCTCACGCAGGCAAGAACATCCTTCTGTGGCATCTTGCCCACTTGTCATCTTCCCTCCAACATCTGCTGCAGAGGTCACTTTGCCCTGCGTCACTAAGCATCAAACGTTACCAGCCCTAGTGATTTCCGCTGATATTTAAAGGAGGTTTTGACCGGAGACTCCTTTAAAAGGCGTCTTTTTTCCTTGGGCCACAGTGTTTACATTTGATGGCCCTTAAACAGAATTGCTTTTAAGCAAAGACATTCACTACTTTCCTCACATGTCCCCATAAAAAGAAAATATCTGGAGAACGTCTGTATCTGCCAGCCAGAAACTTGCTTGAGAACCCAGCAACCAGACTAGAGTGTGGGAAGTCGCTACCCGACCAGGCTCCTTCCTCCCGGAGATCTGTGGACATCGACCCCTCTGGAGAGGGTCTATTTATAGGGGACAGCTACATGTACTAAGGCTTTAATGGGTCCAGGACACAAGCTGCCCGAAGAACTACACACAGCCTTCTATTTGACAGTAACCCCCATAAGGCAGCTATGGCTATCACACCCATTTCACAGATGGGAATCTAAGTCTCCAGGAGGCAAACTGATTGACTCAGCTCTGATTACACATCGGAGGCTCTTCAGGGCTTTTCCTCAGTCACAAAAGGCATAGAAAGAAGCCTTCTGTCAAACTCCAGGTCTCTCAACCCTTTGACTATGCCACCTTGCCAACCTGGTTGAGGAGGCTTAGCTGTGTTCTCTCCTCCTTGGTGAA
Source organism: Microtus ochrogaster (assembly GCF_000317375.1). Taxonomy (NCBI): domain Eukaryota; kingdom Metazoa; phylum Chordata; class Mammalia; order Rodentia; family Cricetidae; genus Microtus; species Microtus ochrogaster. The sequence goes on from NW_004949204.1 coordinate 373,056, forward strand.
ACTGAACCCTCAGAACTTCTTGTTCTTCGGAACCTCTCTGAACTACCTAATCACCTCCATAATGTCCAGGATATCATCTCTCCTAGGGGTTTGCTTCTGGTGCCAAAATTGCCTCAGGTGACCCACCACCATCTTTAAAGGCTGGCCGGCCCCAGCAGCGTCCACCCTCCACCAGCGGGGTTAGCACGCCATCTAGTGGCTCCTAGCAAACCGTGTCATGTCCAGCCTGAACAGCTTGTGATCTGGGAAAAGCCCTTCCAGATCTGGGGACCCAGCGGAGCACGCCATCTAGTGGCTCCTAGCAAACCTTGTCATGGCCAGCCTGAACAGCTTGTGATCTCTGGGGACCCAGCGGAAAGGTTCAGAGAGAGCAAGCAACCAGGCTTAAGTGGCACAGCAAATTGGAATCTAGTCTCTTGGGTCATCACCCAGTTCTTTAGCAGCGAGCCACTCTTCCCTAATTAGCTGTAAGCTGTGTGTCTGGGAGCAGGGTGCAGCCTTCAGTCTTAGTAGACGTGCATTAAAGGAAGTGGCCCAACTGCAGAATGCCCTCACTTCCTGTTCTGTATTTTTTTTTTAATTCTGGTATCTTCCTGAGTAGGTAAGTTTGCACGTGGTATAAAATACAAGGGGCACAAAAATGCATTTCATGGACCCCAGGACAGCACCTCCCAACTATCAGTTTTCACATGCTCATCCAGACTTCCCACAGAGTTCCGGGTATATACAGATTCTTGCATTTCTGCACACGGCACCCGAACATACAAAGTGCTCTCAACACCACATCGACGACACCACTGGGCGCTAGCACACAAGGGACAGCTTGACTCTTACAAAGTGACACATCTCACGTGGCAGTATGTGGACCTGACATCATTTATTTAACCCTTTCCTAGTGGACATTAAGTGATTCCCCGTGCGTTTGTGGAGATCATGCAGCTCCCAATATCCATCCCAAGAAAAAGCATTTTGGGAAAAAATGTTAGAATAAATACTTGAACAGTAGATCTATTGAGGTTGCCCATTAGGGTTAATTTTTGTCTCATCAGCCAGAAAACTCAAGTATCATAAAAGTATAAAGATATTCTTCATTATCCCTTGCAATAACAACAAGATGTCTAGCAGCATACGGCCTGGGGGCACATGGCAGCTTCATGCTAGGGCACAGGGTGGACACATGTGATTCCCATAGACACACCAAATTGGCCTCTTCAGAGGTTTCACCCTGGCTTGATTTCAGTGTGTTGTTCCGCAGCATCTCCTTGTCACGTCTTATTTAAGATTGCCCCATTCAGGCCTGTGAAAGGCCTCACGGGGTAAGGTGATTGCTGTCCAACCTGCTGACCTGAGTTCGATCCCCAGGGCCCAATGGTGGAAGGAGAGAACCAATGCCCGCAAGTTGTCCTCTGACCTCCACAAGAAAGTGCACACACATTTGCACATACACGATAAATAAATATAAACAAAGAGATCTTATTAAAATCGACAAAATTGCTCGGTTACAAAGGTGAAATTGGTGCTCCTTACGCTTTTAGCATTCCTCTTAAGACATGCTTCTCACGGTCCAGAGAGAAACTTCCTTTTGCCCTGATAGTATGATTGCCTCACAAGCTACTTTACTTTTGGTCTTGTTTGGACTGGATTTTTGTTAACTTTATTAAGACACGAGATGCCCCCTGACCCACACACATACAATAAATAACGCATTTCAGAAAGAGAAAAGGAAGCTGCGGTGTGGAAATACCGATTTCCGAGCACGGTATAGCCGCTGCACTCTTGAGCTCACAGAAACCATGGTTACCTGCACAAGATTGGGTCTGCTGGCATCCTGTCGTGGAGCGGGAAGGGACAAGAGGCTGTACCCTGTCTGAGATCTTATCCACAGTTAGTGGTGACTGGTGGAGGGAAAGGCATTTTCTTCAGCAGTGTAACCTCTGGTAAGGTGCCCGTTGCCTGTAGACAGCCCTAATGAAACTCATTGGCTCTCTCTCTCTCTCTCTCTCTCTCTCTCTCTCACACACACACACACACACACACACGGGGGCGGGGAGATGAAAATAGAAGACAGACTGTCCGAGAAGAGAAAAGGAATCAGTGGGGATGACAGGGGATAACAGACATTATATACATATGAAAATGTCATAATAAACCCCATTTGTGTATGGTTTCCATACAAGCACAAAAGACGAAAACTTGGCATCTGAGCCTCCGCTTTGCACCTGTCTCCTTTGCTCCAGAAGCAGCAGGCCTGCTACACAAACTTCTTGTGAATCAGCCTAGCCCACCCCCGCTCCAGCAGCTGCAACTCTGTCTGACCATCCTGACATAATGATCAACCATCAACCAGACCACAGTTTAACCAAGACTCATTAACTAGGTATGTTCCTTGCCCACCCCCGCCCCCGCTCAGCTCCTTCATTACACAATCCGGAAGCTTGTATCAGTTACCCAAAAGGCAGAGCTACAGGCGCTGGTTCCCTTGTCTTCCTGATATAGCTATGTTGATCCAAGTTCCTTCCAGCTCAGCACTGTGGAGCTCAGGCTGTGACCTAAGTGACCGCATATTGTCCAAAACCTGGGCTTTCCAGCTATGCCCTGCCCTGAACACTCCATTTTACAAAGCCCCAGTTTCCTCCACCGTGGAACGCAAACACAAAGCAGAATGACACCACTTCTTATTTGTGCACGTGAACAACCATGGTCCCTCCAACACAGACCACGAGGCGCAGACCAATAAATGACTTATTTATGCAAATAAAATACTTACTCAAAACCATATCACAAAGAACCCCAAGCTAGTGAATTCATCAAACTCACCGAGCCAAGGAACAAAGCAACACTCTTTCCTGACCATTTAAAAGGAGCTATAGGAGCCCACCAGCCTATCGTCAGACCACCCAATGCGCCCACCAGCCCATGGTCAGACCATCCAGTTCACCTAGCAGCCTCTCATCATAGCCTCTCAACTCTGTCTTGGGGATTTTTTTCCAGCCTATTTGAATCGCCCTCCTTACACACCAGCTCCAGCCCCTCCCACCTAGCCGCTTGCAGCAGTTCTTAGAGCACTACGTCAGCTTTACACCATCGCCTTCGGGCGGGCCTCGTCGACCCCTCTGACCTCTTTAGTACTCTCATAACTATTCTGTCATATAGTATAAATGCATTCGATGACTATATATTCACATGTATTCATGTATAAAATGTAAAGTGAGATCAAAAGTTAATATTAGTAATTAAGATTGGATTAAAAAATAAAAAACCCTATGGCTGCCAATGGCCACGCCTGTCTAGTGAAATTAGTAGTACTTGAGTATTAAAGTCAACGAAATTGGGGCTGGAAAGATGGCTCAGTAGTTAGGAGCCCATGCTGTTCTTCCAGAGGACCCACAGTAGATGACTCACAGCTGCCTGTAACTCCAGCTCCAGGGGACTCTGCCCTCTTCTGGACTCCGTGGGCATTGCACTCATGTGTCTACACCCACACAGAGACACAATACGCATAACTAAAGATAAAACAAATCTTAAAATATAAAGCCAAGAAAAATTGACATAGCTGATACATTTATCATGACCCAAAGAATCCAGATGGCCAGGTGTGGTAACACATGCCTTCATCCAGCATTTGGTAGAGATCTCTGTGAGTTCAAGCCCAGCCTGGTCTACCTGGTGCATTCCAGGATAGCCAAGGCTGTGTAGAGAGACCCTGTCTCAAAATTAATTAATTAATCAATCAATTGTGATGTGCAAATGTGTCCCTCTATGTTTCTGACGCAGCTCTCTCGTGACCACCACTACTTCTTCTGTTAGGATTTTTGAGATATGACCTGATATGCTAGGGCCTCATATCTGAGTGTCTCACCCAGGATTCTGATAACAGGGAGCCGACACAGCCCCGAGAATAACTGCAAGTGTCTAGATAAGATGTTAATGTCACAGCCCAGGGACAGAGCCAGTCCTAGGCGTGGAAAGGGCAAGCTGGTGTGGAAGAATTGATTCAGATGGGCTAAGCAAGAGTCCCAGGACAGAGAGCACTG
>NW_004949204.1:377628-407846 GCF_000317375.1 Microtus ochrogaster
GGACTGGTGGATGTCTCTATAAATCAGCATTGGATGCTGGGCTGGTGGACGCCTCTATAACTCAGCATTGGAAGCTTCTTTACATGACTAGGAAAGAGGGTGGCTGTGTTCCTCGGCTTGGCAAGTTTGGATTTCCTGGGGTATAAGTGTGTGCCTCCATGAATGGATTTTTTTAATCTTATTCTTCTGCTGGGCCTTGGGCCTTGGGCGAGGCTTCTGAACTCTAATGTATACTGACAATTGTCACCTCTTATGTTAATGATGCTTACGAGTGGGTCGTGTGAAACTTGGATTCAGGAAAGCTTTAAAGCAGGACCCTGAAGGAGTACAGGGTAGCTCCAGGTGGAAAAGATGTGTCACTACTAGTAGGAAAGACACTTGGATATCCTGGAGTGGCTGGGCAGCCTCTAAATCTAGGGAGTGACTTACAGAGAGATTCCAGGTATCTGCCATCAGCTGGCAGGGAGATGAGCTAAGCCATTAGGGCCTCAAGAGGCAAATTCCAAGCGGGCTGGTATGCTTCCACATCAACTTTGCAAAACCTACATTACTTTCCTTTCTGTAAAAAAGGGAAACCATATTCACGGCTTGTATAGCAAGGAAGACTGGTGTGGAGGTGAACCCAAAGCAGCCAGAGTTAGTTTGTAAGACCTGGACCCAGCTACAGAGCAGCACGAAACTTCAGGCTGAGGTTTTCAAAAAGCACTCCTCCTGCTCTACATGAACTTGATCGGTAAACCAAGAGCATCGTCAACAAATTTGCATGTTACCCTCAAAGAACCTCTAACTTCCAGTGCCAAATACACGCTCGCCGCAGACCCTGTTTGTATTCAAAACCGACTGCCAGTCTGCTTGAGGCTTGTATGAAAGTCTATTTTCCCGACCAATTGAATCACATTCCGGATTAGAACAGAATTATTTTATCTTGGGAAGGACAGAGAGAGATAGGTGCCCAGACAGGCCAAGTCAGATTTGAATTTTAAAAACAGTTGTGTCCTCTTCCCCGCCACCCCCCCTCCCGTACATCCTTGGGTCATTTCCCCCCCTACATCCTGTTCTCTGGCTGGAATGTGATCTCCCTTTGGTCAGGCTGGGTGTTCTGCTGCCCTCTCCCTTCAGGGTAGGGGTGGTATTGAAAGGCGGCCATTTGAGGTAGTGGTTGGACAGGAAAGCAAGAGACTTGAGAGAAAGAAGGCTGGGTTGTATATCTTGGGAGAGAAATTGAGGCAAGGAAACCAGGTCAGACCTGACAGGAGAGTGTGTGACTGTCTACACCATGGGGGAGATGGGTAGGGATAGTCTACACTAGCAGAGAAGTCGGTTCACTAGCTCCTTTTAGCTGACTTTACAACTGTTTCTATGGTGACCAGAGATGATTCAAAAAAAAGTCACTGCTCCTTTCAGCTTCAGGCTCACATACGATTATTCTCTTTCTCTTTCTTTTTTTTTATTCCTCTATCGCCCCCCTCTCTTTTTAGCCAGAGCTGATCACTCACTTGGAATCATTGGATTCTAGAAGTTTGATGTTTGACTCTTTTCTTGGAGCAGAACTGAGGCCGATTCTGCTAAAATGGAGTCTTTGTTAAATTTGATTTCAGAGGGGGAGTGACTCATTTTCTATTGCAGTCTTTGTCACTTGCAGACAGGGACACTCTCTGAGATACGTGTCACACATTCTGAGATATGTGTCATTAGGTGAGAAAGAGTGACCATCACAGGCTGCCATCAAATACTAACACTGTCACAGTGTCACCAGGTAACACGATCTGGAGTTCGTCGTTGACCAAGTTATTATCAGCAGCTAACTGTATATTACCCGAGACATACATACACTAAACACGATGAATTATAATTGTTCATTTTGTGTCTGTGCTTGTGTGCGTCCACATGGAGACCGGAGGACAGCTTTGAGTATTCCTCAGGCTCTTCTTGCCTTTTCTTGTCATTTTCTCCTTTGCTTTCCTTTTTTTCTCTCTCTTTCTTTTGACTGAGTCTGGCCCGGAGCTCTCTCTGCAGACCAGGCTGGCCTTGAACTCCTGGGAAATCCATTGCCTCTGCCTCTGACTACTGGGATTAAAGCGTGCACGACGATACCAAGATTCATTTTCCTCTTTACTTTTCTTCTTTCTTTTTCTTTCTTTTCTGGTATTAGGAACAGAACCCAGGGGACCCTGCACCCTAAGTCCAGGTCAGGAGTACAAGGTCATTGTCAACTCTGTAGCAAATTCAAGGCCAGCCTGGGCTATGTGAGAACCTGTCTTAAGGAAAAGGAGGAAGAGAAGGAAGTGGAGGAAGTCATTTCCCACAACCACATTCGGTTTCTCTGCCAATAAGCGTTCTGTACTACAGAACTCACCGTTTCCAGTGTTCAGTATTTCAGGTGAAATGAACTAGCTCAGTTGTGGGCTGCTGAGAAAACGGAGGGGTCAACCTCCGTACACAGGCCTGACGCAGACGGAACACTAGATCTCACATAGTTCCGACTGTCACTGTCACCCCCGAGCTCCTGCCACCTTGAGGAATCCTCTGCCTTTTACAGGTTCTCACAGGGAGTATGGTCAATGCCCCTGCCTTGCCTCTGCTGCATTCTGAACCCTTTGAAGGCAGTGACCTCGTCTGACTGCTCTGGGAGCTCGTACTTGACTCTGGGCTTCACACTTGGTGGGCTCTGGTGCCTTTGCCAATAAATCCTCGTATGCACCAGACTCCAGAGACTGCTGTTTGATGAATGCTTGCAACATGATATAATAAATTAAAATTCATTTTATAATGTGGCTCTAGAGACAGAGACTGCACTGCAAGTGACATCATGTCGGGCTAGTGACACCAATGTCATTAGTAAGTTTACTTTCAGGACAGTATCCTTGGCTTGAACCTATGGGAAAATAGTCCAGAATTCCACCAACTGTGACCTGTAAGAATGGCCTCCCATTGGGAAGAGGCTGGCAGATAGTGTCCCTTCAGGACACAGTTGTGTCTCATTGATGTCTCCAATGTCTCAGTAAAGCAGCTTTGGATAAATTATGACTTCCTTTGAAATCACACAAGACTAAAGATGCCGTGGTGGACACAAAACTCAGAAGAAGGGGCTGGAGAGATGGCTCAGTGGTTAAGAGCATTGCCTGCTCTTCCAGAAGTCCTGAGTTCAATTCCCGGCAACCACATGGTGGCTCACAACCATCTGTAATGAGGTCTGGTGCCCTCTTCTGGCCTACAGACGTACACACAGAATATTGTATGCATAATAAGTAAATAAATATTTAAAAAAAAAAACTCAGAAGAAGTCCCCTCTTGGATCTCTTATCCCCCACTTAACTAAAAAGAGCATGGTCTAGTGAAAGGAAGTTCTGGAGAATGCTCTGGAGGTCCAAGCCATGTCCTACACTCTCTCCTGCCTCTGGGCCGTCAAACCCATTCATCTTCTTGCATGAAAGTGTCTGCCGCTCTCTTTGGTAACCTTCCTCTAGACCCCACTTATAATACATTCTCCATCTGATCTTACAAAAAAAATTGCTACAGTCCCTTGAGGATTTTTCTGAGTCTATACTATCCATGTTCACAAGTTCAAAGAAGAGGTCGAGAGACCGTCTGTCTGTACCTCCAGAAATGGAGGGACTATGAATACCAGGTCAAAGCGGCTATCAGGGTGTTTTGGGTTTTCTTTGTTGGGTTTTTGTTTTTAACTTACAGTAGGGCATAGTCTGCAGATTAGAGCCCAAGGAACAGGAGCTGAGAACACACTCCTCTAAATTCTCCTCTAAGCCCCACATGCAATATGTGCCCTCTGACATACACACAACAAATAAATGTAATTTAAAAAAAATTTTGAGAAGGGAGATGGTGGCACACACCTTTAATCCCAGCACCCAAGAGGCAGAGGCAGGTGTATCTCTGCGAGTTTGAGGCCAGCCTGGAGTACAGAGAGAGTTCTAGGACAGAGCTGGACTGTTTCACAGTGAAACCTTCTTGATAAACCAAAAAGAAAAAAAATGAAAGCCAGTCATGAACTGAATCCCACCTTGGAGTGCAGAGCGAGCTAGAGACCGGTCTGGATCATATAACAAGATTCTGTCTCAAAAACTGACTAAATGCTAGAAATCCCCTACAAACAAACCTAGCGCTGGTCTCTGTTTGGATGCCTCAGGGCAGCATTAGAGGATTCTGAAGGATAAGTGGGGAGGGTTGGTGAAAAAAGCTTTACCCAAACCATAGTATTTAGGAGCTGAAAGAGCCTGAGTCCGCCAGAGGGTGGTGGCACACGCCTAATCCCAGCACTCGGGAGGCAGAGGCAGGCGGATCTTTGTGAGTTCGAGACCAGCTTTCTACAAGAGCTAGTTCCAGGACAAGCTCCAAAGCTATAGAGAAACCCAGTCTTGAAAAACCTGAGTCGATGACCCCAACACACACACAAACACACACACACACACACACACACACACACACACACCACCACCACCACCACCACCACCTCCACCACCACCTCGGCGACTCATAAGCATGACCTTAAATCCTTGGGCTTCTCTGGGTTTAAATTCCCGTGTTATTTTAATTATTTATTTACTTAGTAACTCAGGCTGGTCTCATGTATGGTGGAAGCTGGCCTTGAGCTTCAACCTACCTTCACCTTCCAAGTGCTGGGATTGCACATCCAGCTTGTTCTTTTTAGTTTTAGCTGTAGAACACCCTACTGGAAGCTGGAACTCGACTCTTACGCCACTTGACTGAAAGAAGTGAGCAATTCATGGGCGGGGGATCCCTAGGGACATCTCCCAGGCCTCCAGTTCTCTGGAGATCCTGGGGAAAAGAGATTCCCACGCTGTGCCTACTACCAAGTCGCCAGGCTCAACCTTTCAAAACTGCTTACAAAATGCTCTAAGGAACAAAGTGGTCTAAGATCGCCTAATCATCTCTGCTTGATTCCAAGCACCCATTTTCCATACCGGAAGGCCACTCAGAAGTAGCGGGCTTTGCATGAGATAAAAAAGGAAGGAGGGAAGAAAGAGAGACAGAGACAGACAGACAGACAGACAGACAGACAGACAGACAGACAGACAGACAGAGAGACAGAGAGAGGAACATACGGTGAACCTGGCCTGTGAGCCCCCCCAAACCCTGTGCTTCTCCAGCTCGCCAGCCTGCAGATCCGCAGCAGCTCTGGGGCGGGGCTAGCGGGCATGGGCGGGGGCCAGCAAGGTCACGTGACTCTCGGCCCGGAAGCTCTTGAGTGGAAGACACCACCTCCCGGATGACCCGGTGTGTAGCTGCTGGTTCAAGTGGTCTCCCCTGTCCACCACTATGGCCTGGACCAAGTACCAGCTGTTCCTGGCCGGGCTCATGCTGGTCACCGGCTCCATCAACACGCTTTCAGCAAAGTGAGTCTGGGTCGGGCCGGGAGGGGCCTGCTGGGCCCGTGGGTGCGAGGCACCCTGTGCCCTGCCCTGTCATCCTCTCGTCGGCTACTCTCCAGCCCCGCCAGCCCTCCACATTACCTAGAACTCAGTCGCGCTGGTGTGGACAAAGGGGTGAGACGCCGGGAGGATGCGGGGCATCTGAAGCCCGCTTTGATTCGCGGTCACTTCCGTCTCCGAGCCTCAGTTTCCTCATCTTTGAGCCAAGAGCTGGGTCAGTTCCTCCCAGCGGCGCTCTCGGTGCCGCGGGCAGAGACTGGGCGCCTCCCTTCAGGGGCTGGGGGGGACTGCAGAGGAGAAACCAGCTCCTGCAATGACCGAGCTGAAGGAGTGGGGAAGCCGGAGGAAAGGGACCATAGATCGTTCTTAGAGTTCTTAGGGTTAGACTACGTCTTGATGCTTAGTTGGGACTCTTATGTGGCAGAGGCTTGGAGGCAGGAAAGAGAAAGGCCAGCCCCACGTGACTTGTTCACAGCGTCAAATGCCCGGTTGGACTTCTCCCGTCCATCATCAGAAGGCACACACCGACCTGTGGAATGACTTGTTGAAAGTGACAGAATTGAAAAAAGAAAGCAGTAGTGTGGCCAACATGAAGAGCGGTGTGAAGCCGGGACCCACTCTGTGGCTATGCTTGCGCAGTGTCAGTGAGGCGGGAAACACAAAGGCAGGCCCACCCAGGTCCAGAGTGAACCACCAGGCTGACCCACAGGGTCAAGGGTGTCTGTCTGAGAGAAGTGTCCTTAGCCCAACCCAGGAAGGTAGTTGGGTACTTCAGCTCTGGTGTGTGGGAGTAACAGTCTTCAGTAGGTTGAGGACTAAGGTCCGGGCATCACAAAACAGAGGAGCCCGACATGACCTCCTCTATTGTGGTAGAAAGACCCTCTTCATCTGTTCGCCATCTAAACTCCTCAGCAAATGAGCAGCACCTGCCCTTTGCCCAGTGCGCAGGTGGACAGGGGCAGGCAGTGTTCCCTTCAGAGCTCGGTTCCTACTGGGTCCTGCTAGGCAAGAGGAGTTGGTGTGGCAACTCCCAGTACAAGGTTTTTCTGACCTCCAGGGCTGTGCATTGTTTCCTGAACTTTCTCTTGGCCTCTGCGAGTTAAGGAGCTGGCTGTGAGCCTCGTGTAACCGTTTCTGATTTACTTCTGAGGTTTCTTGTGTCTCATAGACTCTGTCAAAGCTTTGAATGCTTAGGAGAGAAGTGGTCGCTTCATCTGAAGTGACTGGTACCTCTAGTGTCAGGGAGAAGGCAGAAGTAACCAAAAGAAGGTCCCTTTGAGATGTTTAGTATCTGAGGTGGAAGCGACAGGTGTGTACACACATGCCCGTCACAGTGGGCTGCCTCCCTTCCCCTAAAGGAGGGCACAATTTATGGAACCTAGAGCAGGCTTGTGCGTTTCTTGGGCTTATCTCTGAGTGTCTTGTGATGAGATGCTCGCCTGGGCCTAGGACAGCTTCTAAGGCTCAGAGTGGCTTTTACTTCCAGGGCTGCTGCCCTCAGGGAGAAACCAACCAGTCATTTGCTGCTTAGATAAACCAAGCTGACTCAGTCATTCCTTTAAAAAAGCTCCAAACCGGTCAGGTAGGAAGCCAGGGGATCCTCAGCCCCAGGAAGCCTCACCCTTTGAGGCTTCTGAGTCAAGAAAGGCTCCCAGGTGAGAGGCTTAACCTTTGATCCTGTCCTTTGCCCTGTCTCCTTGTATGGGGCCTCTCAGGAGCCCCCCACCCCCACCCCACCCTCATCCCGAGATAGGACCCAGAGCTAAACTGTAAACCATTCTGAAACGAAGAACAGTGTGAAGATACGCAGTGAGAAAGAAGGTGGGGGGAGCAACAAGCATGCTGCGATGTGAGCTTTAAAAATGGTGTGGTTGCCTGCGGGTTCCGCTAGGAACAGCCAGCCACAGCAGCATGGGGGCAGCCAATACACAGCACCCAGGCCTACCAAGTTACAGGCCAACTACCTTGGCATCCTTTGACGTGATCTCAGGGAGGGAAGTGGAAGGGTTTGTCATCTCCAGATGGGAAACTGAAGCACAAAAAGATTCAGTTACATGCAGCTTCAACTCACCTCCCAGATGATATCTTCAATCTGAGTCCGAGTGGCCCAACTCTAGACTCATGCTCTTAGCCACCAGTCAGGCGTGAGGATGGAGACCTCGCCATTCATTTGGGAGACTAGTTGGTTATGTATTTTTATCTTCTGAAGCTGGGTCTCACTATATAGCCCTAGCTGGCCTTGAACACAGGGCCCTTCTGCCTTCACCTCCCAAGTACTGGGTTTACAGACATCCACCATGACCATGGGCATTTTGTTATTGTTATGAACTGAAATCACCCAGTCTGACCCCTACAATTTACAAAGGAAGCCCCCAAAGAAGTTGCTTTTTGTGACTTGACTTACTGATACCAAAAATGGGTTGGCGCTCAGGCCTGAGGACTTTAGTCCCACCCCCATCCGAGTCTTTGGGATTGTACTGCCCCAAAGTGGACTTTCTTCTCATATCTCCCTACTGTGTCTAGAAGGTGTAATCCTATAAATGGCATCTCCTTCTCCCGCCCCCACCCTCAGGGTACCCTCCTTATGGGACTAGATAGCAAGCCTCTACCCAGGTCAGGGAATCCTGTCAATCATCCCACTTGCTCAACTCAAGAGCCTCTGGCAAACCTGTGACAGGAGCTCATTGCTACCTTTCCCAGAGTCCCTGGGAAGATGGGCAGCCTCAGATGAGGAAGCGTCTGAGAGCATGTGCTGTCTGCTCTGCAGGGCCCACAGGTCAGCTCTGTAGGTTTTCTGCCCACTCCATAGGTTTTAGAAGACCACAGAGCTGTCACGCGCCTGAGAGCATGTGCTGTCTGCTCTGCAGGGCCCACAGGTCAGCTCTGTAGGTTTTCTGCCCACTCCATAGGTTTTAGAAGACCACAGAGCTGTCACGCGCCAATAGAGAGAAAGGCCCTAACTGCAGCCATGACTAACCCTTACTCCGCGCTCTGGGTGTCAGCTAAGGTCCCCTCCCTGGGAAGTGGTGCTTCTCCTTTCTGTGGCCGTTTCCTCGTCCCGTCCGCTCCCCCCCCCCCCCCCCAGCTACTTCTATCGGCCAGATCTTTGAGCCTAAGCCATTTATGTCTACCAGATTCAGTGCCCGTGGCCAAGTACCCATTTCAGAGCCTCATTAGCCAGATCCAGGTGGGGGTTTGCCACCAGAAGAACCAAAGTCAAACAGACCTTTGCTGCTCCCTCCTAAGCTCCCGAGGCATCCCCTTCCCACACTTCTGGGGATTGAAGAGCCCACCTTGTCAGGGAGAGCATATGAGCCTGACTGTAACCTGTGGACAGGAGACCCTGCCCAGCATCACCAGGCCTTTATAAGAGAAGAAGCTCCAACCATCCCCTCAACTTTTGTCCTTGGCACTTTGCCTCTGCCCTTTGGTTCTGTGAATGGCTTGGCATTGTTGCTTCTGTGTGGCTACAGGACCAGCTTGAGAGAGCCTGTCCAGAGGGTAGAGCAGTGGGAGGGAGAGAACCTGAGGTCTGGAAGCTGTGTGATGAGAGGAAGCACTGGGCCTCTGTGAGCCTGAGTCTCCTCAGCTGTAAAATGGATATGATAATCTGTCCTGTTCCCCCCAAAACTGTAGGAAGGTCTCCTCACCAAGAGCAATGGGAGGGCTTGCCACCAGGCATCCTCTTATAATATAGGACCACCTACTCATGGGGAAGCTGCAGCCCCTCTGAAAACTCCTGGATGAGACAAGCTGTCTCACTAGCTTTGACAGCCTGTGTGGTATGGTTCAGGAGGAAACCACAGCAATTCTGCAGGAATCAGCAGTGACCGGACATACCAGACATTTCTCCTGGCTCTGTGTGTCACCCCTGCATGCACAACTTCCAGAATGCTGAGCTTTGAGTGTGGACAAGGAAGGCCTGCTGCCAGTGACTCACCACCCCCAGAGTTACCCACCCTGCAGCCTGCCTGCTGACACTCAAGGAACCCTGGCAGGAGCTGCCCTCTGCTGGCAAAGGGTATGCCCTCCTACGGCTTCGGAATAAGGTGTCTAGAGAACACCTAGGGCTGGCCCTCCCCTCGGTAGGAACAGGCTGGAGTAAGAAGGTTGGGAGAAGTTGAGAGGATGAAGGCACAAAACTAGATGCTAGCATTCCCAGGACCAGTCCTGGCTACCAGCCCCATTGTACACTGAATCGTATGGCCCATCTTGGACCCAGAGTTTGTCCATCTGTCATCTGTCCATCTGTAAGGGGTTTTTCAGGATGATGACCCAAGTTTCTTTTACTTCCATGTGTCATGGCTGTGAAACTTTGGAGACACCAACCAGGCCCTTTCTCACCTCCTCTGTCTCCGGCAGCAGAGGGTATCCAGAGACTGGATGCTCTCCTAGGAACTCGTAGGCCAAAACCCAAAGAGACCACACTGACCCTACCCAAGGGAAGGTGGCTCTGGCTGCATGTAGAATCGGTGGGGAAAGGCACATAAAAGGCCCTGTTCTTACAGGGCCTGGATTAGCTATTCCTTTTGACGCTTGTCGACATTGACCTGGGAACGTCTGAAACACATCCAGCTTGTGTGACCCAAAGCCGAGCCTTCTGGGTGTTTTCTGTCTTTGATGATAAACCGCAGCAGGCCTTGACCACAGAGATGCATGTTGTCAGCTAGAAAAGCCCGAACTCTCTGCACCCTGAGCGCATGTCGCCCTCTGAAAATGACGGTCCTTGTGAGGCTTACCCAGACTGCCCACGCAGCGTGCTCTACACAGGCCTGGCACAGGCAGTGCTCCATGAATTGCCTGTTAAAAAAACATGTTTGTGGTGATGCACACCTTTAATCCCGGCAGAGGCAGGTGGGTCTGTGTGAGTTCAAGACCAGCCTCGTCTACGTAGTGAGTTTTCAGCCAGCCTGGAGGAACAACAATGTTTGTGAGGCTGGAGAAATGCGCTGCCGGTCAACACAATGCCATCTGATGCTAGGGCTCGTAGCTGTCGTCCTCAGACACTTTGCGGCTGGATTTTGGATCTTGTCTATGAAGCAAGCATGGGCCTGAGGAGACACAGTGGACTATAGCTGATACCTAGTCCTTGGGTTGGATAGGCTCTTAGATACAAAGAGATTCCATTTCTCCAGTGGGAAGCTAGCCAGCAATGCCTGTCCAGACAAACCAGGCCCTACCTTATAGAGAAAGTCTAGACAAGCCTTAAGGAGAAAGGCTCAACTGGGCAGCCAGCCAGCTAACTCCCCAGAAGACAGACCCATACTGTGCCTGTCGCACCAGCAGGGGCCACCTCAGACCCACAGGAAGTCAATCTCATGGACACTGGGCCAGGGTCCAGAGCACCTATACACTCCCAAGCAAGAGTCTAGAAGGCTCAGTCACTCAACCGAACCGCGTGGGCTGTGCAGTGATGTGCAGGGAGCCACGGGTGGAGAGTAGGAACACCCATGCTAAACTCACAGACCAAACTCAGTGAGTGTGGGATCAGGATGGGCATTAGATGTGAAGACTCTGAACATGAACAGTCGCGCTGGGTAATGGCCACGCTGCTGTGTCCAGACCTAGAGGGTCTTGGGTGTCAGCTGTGATCTAAAGGAATAGCAGCAGGAGTAATGACTTCTG
This sequence comes from Microtus ochrogaster, assembly GCF_000317375.1. NCBI lineage: Eukaryota > Metazoa > Chordata > Mammalia > Rodentia > Cricetidae > Microtus > Microtus ochrogaster. The sequence continues at coordinate 388,662 of NW_004949204.1, forward strand.
TAACAACCACTGACCCCGCCACCGCAGAAAGCACCGGCATTGGCTGTAGTTGGCTGTCATAGGTTTGACATCACTTCCCTTCTACCTCTGAGAGGAGCCCTGACTTACTCCCTTACTGGGTCAGTGGCTTTGTGTCCTCAGTAAAGCCTGAGCCCTTCACTCAGCTTTTCCTCTCACTCGGTTACCTCCCCTAGGCCTTCATAAAGGCTCTTTCAGCCAGAACAAGCATGAGTTCCAAATGGGCCTGCCTGGATGAGGGGTGCAGCTGGTCTGAGACCCCCACTCAGGCCTCAGAAATGAGAGAAGCTCTGTTATGTAGTGAGGGCTTTTTAGCTTCTGAGGAGCTGAGGCTGGAACTAGCTATGTCCCGTGCCCTAGCCTGTACAGAATTCCAGACTTCTCCCCACTAGCCAGGGTCCATAAGAACACTTGCAGAAGTCAGCAGCCAGGATGGTGGAAGACTAGGAAGGACTGGGATGGTTATCCAGAAAAGAAGATTCACAAGATCATAGTAGTTCCAGGTGGCAAAGAGATCTCCAGTTAGAAAATGGATGTCTGGAGATGTAGCAGCCCAGCAGGACGGAAAGTCAAAAGGAGCTCTTTTGGGCTTAGGTAGCAACAATTCAGAATTATGAATGTAGTTGCCTGGAGTATTCTGGGAAGGGGTCTGGGCTGGATGGGGACCATTTCCACCTGTGATCTCTATCTGTGGTGGTACTCACTGGCATTCGTACTCACTGGCAGGTGCCACATGCTTTAGGTAAGCATTAAAGGGGCCTTCTGGGTTGTGAAGGATCAAGTGATCATCTCCTGGGCCTGAATGCCCCTTGAGATAAGAGGCTTGGTTGACTGGTTGGTTAGGTGGTTGGTTGGTTAGGTGGTTGGTTGGTTGGTTGGTAGAGGTTGGTTGGTAGGTAGGTAGGTAGGTAGGTAGGTAGGTAGGTAGGTAGGTAGGTAGGTAGGTTGGTTGATTGGTAGGTTGGTTGGTTGGTTGATTGGTAGATTGGTTGGTTGGTAGATAGGTAGGAAGGTTGGTTGGTTGGTTGGTTGGTTGGTTGGTTGGTTGGTTGGTTGGTTGGTTGGTTGGTTGGTTGGTGGCAGGCCTCTACACATAGCCCAAGCTAACTTCAAACTCACTGTGTGTCTCAGGCTGGCCTTGAACTCAACATCAGTTCACTTGGCTTAGCTACTTTAGTGCTATGCTTACAGATGGTGGTCCCATGTCCAGATGACCAGAGACTCTTGATACTTTTCATGTACTGATTCCTTTGATTGACTGGTAGAGATCAAAGATTTCAAAAGAAGCCAAACAAGTTGAAATAGAGTCATCAAGTGTTAGAGAGCAAATTTGCTGCCAGGGTTGGCTCGTGTCTATAATCTTAGCATTCAGGAACCTGGGGCAGGAGGATTTCAAATTCAAGCCTGGATTGAGACCTTGTCTCAGGAAAAAGAAAAAAGAGTCACCTCTTTTTTTTTACAGTGTATATATTTAATACACTAAATTTCAAGCAGTGGCTTTAATTTTATTTTGAGGAGTAATGGGTGTGATGCACTTCATATAAACATCAATAATATAATATTATCTTTTTTCTACAAGTTGCGGAAACACAAGTAATAGGATTCTATGTTTGTAAGATGATGAAATACTGTCTTAAAACCCTTCACCATAGCAACAGGCTCCTTTGAAAAGGAGCATCAGTTGGGACTGAGTGTGAGTCCAGCCAGGTGGAGAATCCGCCGCGTCACCATTCTGACCTCCCGTCTCTCTGCTGCAGGTGGGCCGACAACTTCAAAGCTGAAGGCTGTGGAGGAAGCAAGGAGCACAGCTTCCAGCATCCCTTCCTCCAGGTACCAGCATAACCTCCTGCCCATCTCCAGGCTTCATCCAGACACCCCTGGGGCTGGTTTCTTTCCTGGTCTAGGGATGAAGCTCCCTGGTTCCCCAAAAGCCATCTAACTCTCTCCTCTCCCAGAATAGGGCCAGAGTCCAAGAGTACCCAGGAAGGGGCATAGTTCTCCGTGGGAGGTCCGCATGATCCTCATGAGTGGTCATGTTCTCACCACGTCCCTTCGGGACACATGGAAAGCACTAGCTCCAGTGACAAAAGTGTTTGGTACATCTCTTTTGAGCCCGGAACGCCACCGGGGTTGGGACATGGAAGATACCCCACTTCTGTACCAAGAGTTAGAAGGCTCAGATTTATCGCCGGTGTGTTAGCAGCTGGCTATTGGGCCTTCTGTGAGTCTTTGAACCTGTCTAAGTCTGGTTGTAAAGGCTGACCTGAAGGGTTGAGTTTATACCATGCCGCACCCCATAGGGTATCCACTGAGATATTCTGGGACCCCTGTGACAGGCCTAGGGGCCTGGCTGGCTACCCACAGCTACTCTGATTTTGTCTGTTTGACATTTGGGGATTCTAGATAAGCTCTTGCCTGAAATGTGGTTATATTAAAACTAACAGTACTGATAAGGGTGACCCCAAAGCCCCTTCTGTACTGAGTCCTCAAGTCTTGTTCCTGCAGGCAGTGGGCATGTTCCTGGGAGAGTTTTCGTGCCTTGCTGCCTTCTACCTGCTCCAGTGCAGAGCCGCAAGACAGTCTGACTCCAGCGTAGAGCCGCAGCAATCCTTCAGTGCCCTACTTTTCCTGCCCCCAGCCCTGTGTGACATGACTGGAACCAGCCTCATGTATGTAGGTAAGTCACCTGGCCGCTAGTGAATCAGCACCCCACCCCACCCTGCCACTCCCCCGCGGTCTTCACATGTGCACATCTAAGGCTTAGTGAGCAAGCTCATCTTGTCCCTACTCCCTGAAGACACCTTGGTGGCCTTTGCCGTTAACAGCCATTAATCATGTCTTTCCTTTGCTAGCCCTGAACATGACCAGTGCCTCCAGCTTCCAGATGCTGCGGGGTGCAGTGATCATCTTCACAGGCCTGTTCTCAGTGGCCTTCCTGGGCCGGAGGCTGGCCCCAAGCCAGTGGGTGGGCATCCTGGCCACCATTGCAGGACTGGTGGTGGTTGGCCTCGCTGACCTCCTAAGCAAGCATGACAGTCAACACAAGCTCAGCGAAGTCATCACAGGTGAGGCCAGCTGGGGACCTGAAGCTGCTTCCCCTGGCCCCTCCTCTCTGGAAGCCTAAAAAGTCATCCCACAGACTCATCCAGGCTCTGCCATCTGTGTGTCCTGGGGTTGGGTCATGTAACTGATGGGTACATGGTGGGTAGAATGTGGGGGAGACCAGAAGACTGTGACCATTCCAAGGAAGAGACAGACAGGCAGCATGACGGAGCTGTCTGCTCCTGTGGCTCATATCCACAGGCAAACTGCTGGTTTGGAGAGGGACAAAAGGACCACTTACTGACAGATGCTGGTGCGTTTGTCATCACAGGACCCCAGACCCTGGCAGGATCCACTGCAGTACACTTTACAATGAACTGACCTCCTGAGCTGCTCAGTTTCACAATTAAACCTGACGTATCTTGTCTCAAGACTGTTGTTTGTCCAATTCTCAGGCCAAGGCATGTCTCTGTGTCTCTGGGCCTCCTGGAAGCCCAGGCCTGCCTGCTGTCCTGCCCTTGGGCCAGGAAGTCAGGACCCATATTCAACCCTGAAAATTCAGAAGCTGACCTGCTGTTCTGTCCCTAGATCGTTCTGTCACCGCCCCCATCTCTAGTTCCATGGTGCCCGCTTCACTCGATCCTCTTTTCCTCAGGTGACTTGTTGATCATCATGGCCCAGATCATCGTTGCCATCCAGATGGTGCTGGAGGAGAAGTTTGTCTACAAACACAACGTCCACCCACTCAGGGCAGTGGGCATTGAGGGTGCGTGTGGGCACAGGCCTGGGAGCAATAGCTGGTGGGAGGGTATGCTGGGGCAGCGTGTGTTATGACATGCATGAAAATGGAGCTTGGGGCCGGGCAGTGGTGGCGCATGCCTTTAATCCCAGCACTCAGGAGGCAGAGGCAGGCGGATCTCTGGGAGTTTGAGGCCAGCCTGGTCTACAAGAGCTAGTTCCAGGACAGGCTCCAAAACCACAGAGAAACCCTGTCTCGAAAACCCAAAAAAAAAAAAGGAAAGAAAGAAAATGGAGCTTGGGGCAGGGGCTAGTAACCACTTGATAGGGTGAGTCTCCATCCCCAGAGGGGCATGGGCAAGATGAGAGGAGACAGAGAAGGAAAATAAGCAAGATACATGCCCCTCTCTAGAGGCAGTGACAGCAAGGAAGGAGCCAGACAGTGCACTTGAACTTAGACAAGTTAAACTCAGGTACCTCATTTGCTGAGCAGTTCTGAGTCTCTTGAGGTAGGAAAGATGACTTTGGAGCCACAGCTTCCAACAGCAAGAGGAGGGAAGAGGATTCCTGACAGGGCAATGGCTTGAGTTGCTACTTTTGAGTTTGGAAACCAGTGAGTTGTCAATGTAGGTCTGACATCAAGGCAGAGGGACAGGTTCCAGGAGTGGATCACAGGAATGGAACAAACACAGTGGTTCTGAGATGAGATACTGCCTACCTGGGGGCCGCGCTAGGAAGCCCCAGGCAGGGTGGAGAATGTGAGACCCTCCCTTGCTTCCCCAGGTTTCTTTGGCTTTGTGATCCTCTCACTACTCCTCGTGCCCATGTACTACATCCCAGCTGGCTCCTTTAGCGGAAACCCTCGCGGGATGCTGGAGGACGCGCTGGATGCCTTCTGCCAGGTGGGCCGACAGCCCCTGATTGCCCTGGCCCTGCTGGGCAACATCAGCAGCATCGCCTTCTTCAACTTCGCGGGTATCAGTGTCACCAAGGAACTGAGCGCCACCACCCGCATGGTGCTAGACAGCCTGCGCACCGTGGTCATCTGGGCCTTGAGTCTGGCACTGGGCTGGGAGGTCTTCCACCCACTGCAGATCCTTGGTTTCCTCATCCTCCTCATGGGCACTGCCCTCTACAATGGGCTGCACTATCCACTGCTAGCCTGCCTGTCCAGGAGCTGCCATCGCCCCACCCAAGAGGGTGAACAAGAGAGACTGCTGGGTGACAACCGGACTCCTATCAATGATGCCAGCTGAGCCCCTGGTAGGGGTCTTTGCTGCCCCCAGATGGCTGAGGCCATACAGCCTGGTGGGCTGTGAGTGCCTTGTCCCCAAGGCCTGGCCCCACCCCTCCCTACTGACCCCTTCTGGCAGCTGCTGCCAGAGAGGATGGCAGAACACCAGGTCCTCTTTTACTTCTGAAGCCTGGAATGTTGGGACCCAACCCCCACAGGCCTGGCTATGGCAGCCATTCTCAGCCCTCCAGTTCTTCCTGCTGCGCTGGAGCCAAAATGTGAACTTGCATGGCAGGACTTTACAACCCTTGTATTTCCGTGTTAGACACTAACTTGTTACGGTAGGTTGCCTAGCTTATGAATCATAAGCTACAGAGTATCCAGTGAGCAGGTTCAAATCAAAACTAAGAGATGTATTCTCCAAACTTATAAGATACTCCTTAAGCCTGTTTGAAGATCTAGGTTCTGGCTCAGACTTGGCTGCAGACTCAATGTGTGCACCAGGTCTGTCCACTCGGGGCACAGGTGTACATGATGTGGCTTTTGTGCCTTATGGCCCCAGCATTCTGCAGGCCTCTGACTGTCACTAGCATTAGAAAAGAGGAGTGGTACCTCCCCCTTTTCCCATGGTGGTTTTTGTTCCCCACTTTGCAGCCCTGACTGTCCTGAAACTCATGATGTAGACCAGGCTGGCCTGGAACTCATGATGTAGACCAGGCTGGCCTCAAACTTACAGAGATCCACCTGTCTCTGCTTCCTCAGTGCTGGAATTAAAGGTGTGCACCATCATGACCAGTACCTAGTCGACGTTTTGATGTTCTGTTCTTCATACCCTAAGGCTTCTCTGCTTGGGAAAGACTACAGGAAGATTCCAGGCAGCCTGGGGAAATCACTTCACGAACCCATTTTGTTTTGTTTGAAGCAAGGTCTGTGTAGCAGCAGCATTCAACTTCCTCTGTAGCTCCAACCTGGCTTCAAACTCAGTCCTGCCTCAGCCTCCCAAGTGCTAAAATGACAGGAATGTGCCACCTCACCCGGCAGTTTCCATTTTAACGTAAGGAGACTGAAGCCCAGAGTTGTAACTTGTTCGGCAAGAGAGATCTGTCTCTGGCTGTCAGCTTGGGCCAAAGACCTGGGAGAACCCTGACCTAGAGCAGCTGAGACTCTCAGCAATCTGGACCCAGCGTGCCCGTCAGAATGACAGACTACCCACAGAATTCTTCCCCATGGAGTAATTTGGCATTCCCAGCGTTCGGTTCAATGCTCAATCCTCACTCCCTTTCATGATATCTGCAGAGGCAGGTACAGACGGAAAATCTATGGCACTCCCAGAAGGCTAAGTGATAAACACATAGAGCCAGCGTCCCAGCCAGCCAGGTTTGTCTGATTTGAAACCTGTGGCCCACTACCATATGGATCTCTGGGTCTTTGGGGTGGGTTTCTGTGGCTGGGCTAAATGCCTAACATACTGTACCCTGCAGGTACTCCCACCCTGGATAGAAGAAAAACAGCAGGGCCAGGGACCTGGCAGCCCTCAACCCCAGTGTTGCTCCTGGAATGGTTGAGTTCAATAATAAACAAAACCCTAACACCTTTCTTAGACTGCAAAGAGAAGAGGCCTTGATGAGCAAGGTCCTCGGTTTACCGTTGATTCCCACAGATTCTCTGGTGTGTTGAGAATCGGCCCTGAGTCCCGGGGCCCCACACTTCTCTGGATTACAGTGTGTGACCCAGGGAGACGTAGATGAGGATTCTGTGCCCACTTACTCAAGGTGGCAGAGCCAGTGTGGGAGCTGTCTGTACAAAATCAAAACTGGCGCCCCACCCATAGCCAATTGGGGGATGTTGTTTTTGCGTTTTTTTTAAAAAGAAATGGAAAATTGTCGATATTGAACTTTTTTAATGAAATAGAGAAGGCGTAAGAGAGGCCCAGGAGTCGCATCTAGAATGTGTCAGAAGCACAGGCATCATTTATTTCTTCCAAGGAAGACTGTAGAGCCCAAGGCCGGGGCTCAGCAGGTAACACTTGCCTCACAAGCCTGGTGACCTGATCAATCCCAGAACCCTCAGTGGAAGGAGCAAACTGACTCCTAAATGTTGACCCCTCTGACCTCCACATGCTGTAGCACACATGCAACCACGCTCACATACATATCATACATACGTAATAACAATTGTAAAAATCATGAAAGACACTGCCCAGCATGGAAAGGACTTCCCCGAGGGCACAGTCTGTTACAGACAATGCCAGATGCCCTAGTTCGTTTCCCATCCCGTCTACTACAGATGGACAGACCAGAGTTGGTAGCCAGAATCTCACCTTCCATGGGCTGCCCCACTTGTGCTAAGCAGACATGAGCTGCCATGCCCACTTGCTGACATCCTCTCAAAACCCATCAGCAGGAGACTTGAGTCTTAGAAAATTGGGTTGCCCTTCTTGAACACTTTTTGGGGGGGATAGTGAGACAAGGTTTCTCTGTGTAGCCCTGAGTGTCCTGGAGCTCACTCTTTAGCCCAGGCTGGCCTAGAACTCAATCCGCCTGCCTCTGTCTCCTGAGTGCTGGGATTAAAGGCGTGCGCCACCACTGCCGGCTTGAACACTGAACACTTTTTTAGGCCTGGGGAACCTGAGTTCTGGAGCAGTGCTGCTGTGGCTCTCCTGATCTTAGAAAAGTGGAGACCCGGGTCTGGCAGCAGTGGCCTCACAGCCCATACTTCCCTTCTGAAATCCTGTCTTAATTCAGGAGTGAGAGTGAAGACAGCATTGGGCTCCGTTCTGCACTGCTGCTGTTTATGATTTACATAATGCCATAACTAGGTTATTTGCCACAAGATAAAACCGATCACCCAGAAGTCAGGACACATGACCTTTTGTCGTTTGATGTGCCCCTTGCTCCCACAGGTGCACCCATGAAGGGCTTGAGAAAGGCTGCCACAAGTCTGGGGAAGCTCATGAGGTTGGTCTGCCTCCTGGGCATCCGAGGAGCTAAGAGTTCATTTACAGGTTCAGGTTCATCAGGACGCTCCACCACCACTCCTCTACATAAGCACCGCAAGGAGCTGCAGCATAGGCTACCTGCCTCCTCAGGGCTTTCCTCTCGGCGCTGCCAAACCATTTCTACAGTGCTCCCCCAGGATCCAAAGCAAATGTCCCCTTCATCCCAGTAGCAAAGAGGGAGGTGTGTAGCGGTCAGGTTTAACGTGGCTTTCCTCCAGAAGTGACGGAGGAGGAAGCAGTGGCTGTCTGTGATGGAAAGGACCGAAGACCAGAGCACAGCACGCCTCCACACCCTGCTACAGGAGGCAGAGGGGCACGGCTGTCCCAAGGGTAACTCCCACTTTGGGAACATTTGAGCCACATGGGCAGAATCAACTCTAGTGACCCTCATCTACTTCTTAAATGCATGTGAATGTGTGTGCATGTTTAAGTGCATGTGTAGAAGGTGTGTGTACACGTGTGTGCATATGCATGTAGAAGCCACAAGACAACTTCAAGGAAACACTGTTCCCAGCTTATTATACCTGCAGTGCTAGAACAGGGTACATGGGATCCATGACCAAAACAGAAAGCCATAGCCCTAAACAGAAAGGAGGAAATCCAGCTTCCTAGTCAGTTTGTTCTCCCCATGCTGGGACAAGGGTCCCTACCTGTGCTGTGCAGGATGGAAACTATCATTTACAGCAAGCAAGTGAATCTCCAAAGTCACGAAGCTAGCGAACAGGAAACTAGGAAATCCAAGCTTATATAAAAAGCTTATATAAAGCCCATACTCAAGCAATGCCCTTAAGCTGACTACAGTCAAGGTAGGGACTGTGTATTCTGATCATGAAAGTGGCCCAGAAGGTAGGTGTGTGTGTGTGTGTGTGTGTGTTGGAAATTGAACACAGGACCTCATGCTTGCTAGGCAAGCCCTCTACCAATGATCTATAGCCCCAGTCCTGTTTTTACTTTTGATTTTGAGTCTTCCTCAGTTGTCCAGACTGGCTTTGGGCCCTGTAGCCCAGGCAGTCCTTGAACTGAGGTCTTCCTCGGCCTCTCAAGTAGATGGGCTGATGGGTCATAACCACCGCGCCTATTACAATTGATATTTTTCAAGCCAGACCTCCTGGAGTCGGTGTGGTGACACCTCAGTCACATAGCCTGCCACTGCTGTTACCCTCCTCCTTCACTCCCTTAGAGCTTCTCACTGCACCGTGAAAGCCCGAGTGTGTCTTTTCCAGTTAGCATGAGCAACGTGGTTGTTCCCAGCTCCCAGGTCACCACAATGATGCCAAAACAGCAAAGCACATTACAGGCCACAATCCCTGGGCCTGAATGGTCTTCTTATCTCAGACTCTAGAGCAGCCTGGGACTTCAGATGTGTGAATTGCACCTGGTTCTCTCTTCAGTAAAAAGAAAGTAAAACCACCACAAGAAGCAGTGTGTGGTGACAGAAGGTAGACACCACCGCTAGGTGTGGGGTTCAAATCCTGACTCAGCGTCTTGTTCCCATGTGATGTCAGCTTTGGCTGAAGGCATCTGTCTCAGAGATGTCACAACCAACTAATGTCTCCCCCTTTCTCTCACCTACGCTGAACTCCACATTAGTTCGGAGGGCTCCTATGAGCTATAATTTACTCCTCCTTGTACCATTCAATTCATCTAGAGCTCAAAGATGGCGAGTGTTCACCTTGACACCTTCAGCCCACTTGGTTTCCATTTAGTTTATTTAACAACAACAACAACAAAAAATCAATAGTTTGATTGGTTCAAAAACCAAAATATGTAAAAAATGTGTACATTAATAAAAAACACCCCTCCCTCTTCTACCCATAACTACTGCTTCAGTAGTAGTCAGTTTCATTAGGTTCTTATGCAAACGAGATTCTGTCTTCCATCTAACTTTCTACTTCCAGTTTAATAGAGGGCTGTGTGTTTAAAGCAGAGCGCGTAAGTGGAGATTCCCTCTGTCTAATTAACAGTTGATCTGGATTTCTTCCGTCCATGCTGAGACCTGGATAACTGGGGACGGGGGAGTATCCTTCTGTGATTTGACTATACCTTAAAGGACTTAGCAAGACCCCCCCCCATAGTAAATATAACTTTTTTTTAGAGACAGGGTTTCTCTGTAGCTTTGGAGCCTGTCTGATCTGTAGATCAGAGCTGGCTTTGAACTCACAGGTATCTGCCTGCCTCTGCCTCTCAAGTGCTGGAATTAAAGGTGTGCACCACCACTGCCTGGCTGTGGCAAATATAAAATTTTGATGACCTTAAGAGCATCCATGGTACACAACCACAGCCACCATCAGTCGCTAGAACTGTTTTCACTTCCCAGTTGGAAACTCTTCCCTGACTAAACAGTAACTCCCTGGGAGTTGCCTCGGTCCAGACTCCACCTCCGAGAAAACCCACCAAAGGACCCCTCCCCAGAGATGCTCAAGACCACTCCCACAGGGTATTTTAATTGTACCCCAGAGAACAAACACGTGGCTTTCCCCGTCTTCCTCCCCCCACCCCCTCTCTGAGGAGCTGGAAGGCCATCCCTTAACCTGGGCTTTCTCTAATTTGGTTTGATTTGGTCTGATTTGGATTATTGCGTCTGCGGAGAGATTTATCGGTGGGTAGTATGCCGAGATTGAACACAGAACCTTGTGTATGAGGTGAGTGCTTTACCGTTGAGCTATGTCATGATTGGTTTGTTTGTTTGTTTGTCTGAGACTAGCCTCCAACCCACTAGGCTAGGCTGCTCTTGAACTCACAGCAAACCTCTTCCCTCTACCTCCCAAGTGCTAGGATTAAATCCACACAGGAAGTCAGAGCACCTACGACCAATCATCTCCCAAAGTCCCCATCCCTAAACACTGCTGCACGCAGGACCAAGCTTTTGTAGGACGTTTCAGATTCGAACCGTGACACATTTCCATAGCAGCTGCACCATTTTACACCACCCACCCCAACGTTGCAGAAGGCTTCTGTGAAATCACTGATTATATAAGGATTTTCTTGATTAGAGTACACGTTCATGGTAGAACATTTAGAAGCCTCAAAAAAGCAAAATGACGAAATTGAAATTTTCTTTATTCTAATTACGGAGACATGACCCGAATTCATATCACTCCGAGGAGAAAGGAAAAAGCCAGTTTTTCTCGGACAATATCGTCATGGTGTTCGATAGCACGATCCAAGAAGAGTGCTAGCGCCTGCCCTGCCTGGACCTTGTCCTCACATCCCATCATCCTGGCTGTCCCCACAAACCTAGAAATGTTCCGAGGCTGGTTGATCTCATATAGGAAGGTCACGGGAGCTGTATGGAGTTGTCACATTCTTGGGTGATCTGTTTCCCCATCTTCAAAGGCACACCAACGTTGATTTGAACGCATAAAACGTTTGAGGGAATGAATTTTACAAATTCAGAACTGAGATATCCTTTTGCCCAGAGGGCACCAGAGCCAAAGAGCAACAAGCGGAGAGAAAGCCCCGCCTTCCTTCTTTTTTCCAGGTTCTCATTGGCTGACTCTGCGGCCAGCCCTTCATTATCACTGATCCTTCCGACTGTCGCTCCACGGTGGCGTTCCAGAGTCAGCCATTGAGAGTCACGGAGTTGGTATTTTAAAATGCGATGGGCGGGGCGGGTGAATTTTGAACTGATGGCGGCGGAGCTCGGTTGTCGATGATACGCACTGCGCACGTTCGTCTCGCTCTTTCGTCCGGCTTCGGCAGCAGGACTCGGAAGGCTTAGCGGAGGCGGCGGAGCTTGGACCCTCCTGCCAACCATGGACCCACGTCGCAAGGCGAAGGTCCCGAGGAGACGGCCCCCCAGCCCGGTGCCCGGACCCTCGCGGCCAAGCCCGAGCCCGCGCCGCCCGTCGAGAACCCCGACGAGACGACCCTCCAGCCCGGTTCCCGGACCCTGGCAGCCAGACCCGAGCCCGCGCCGCCCGTCGAGGACCCCGACGAGACGGCCCTCCAGCCCGGTCCCCGGACCCTCGCGATCGAGCAGCATCCGTCAAGGTAAGCGTGTCTGCCTGAACCTCCGAGATCGATCCCGCGCTCGCCCTGCGGAAGCTACGGACCCGCGCTGCCTCTGGTTACCGCTTGTCGCTAACCACGTTAACTAGTTTGTTTCTTGGCGGTTTTCCAGTCAATGAGAAAAGCCAGGCGCAGACAGGACAGTTAGCTTGAGCAAAGACACTGCTCATTCTGACGGACACGGATCTCTATGGGTTTTTTTTTTTAAGTATTTATTTTAATTTTTATATATGTGTGTTTGTGGGCTGGAGAGATGGCTCAGCGGTTAAGAGCATTGCCTGCTCTTCCAAAGGTCCTGAGTTCAATTCCCAGCAACCACATGGTGGCTCACAACCATCTGTGTGTGTGTGTGTGTGTGTGTGTGTGTGTGTGTGTGTGTGTGTGTGTATGTATCTGAGTATGTGATCCAAGTCTGAGGGTGCTGGCGACGGCCAGAAGAAGGCTCGGAAACCCCCGAAATCACAGGCAGCTATGCGTTGCCCTGTAAGGGTGCTGGGAACACATCACATCGGATCCTCTGGAACAGGAGTTACAGACAATTGTGAACTGTCATGTGGGTGCTAGAAATTGAACCAGTGATCTTACCCGCTGAGCCATTTCTCCAGCCCCTCTATCTCTACTCTTAACCCATTCCAGTTCTTGTCTTACATGGCAGCTGGAATGTTATTTTTCCTTTGTTTGTTTGGTTTTTCGAGACAGGGTTTCTCTGTAGCCTTGAAGCCTGTCCTGGAACTCCTGGAACTCGCTCTGTAGACCAGGCCTCGGAACTCACAGAGATCCACCTGTCTCTGCCTCCCTAGTGCTGGGATTAAAGGTGTGCACCACCACCGCCTGGTTAGAATGTTATTTTTCAATTAAAAAAAAGCACTTTGGCGAAGAAGGGGCTGAAGGGATGGTTCAGAGGTTAAGAGCACTGGCTGATATTCCAGAGAACTTCAGCTGGGCTCCCAGGACCCACATAGAGGCTCACAACCATCTTTAACTCCATTTCCAGGGTATCCCATGCCTTCTGGTGTCTGCAGGCCCTGCACACACAGACATACGTGTAGGCAAAGACCCATATATGTAGAATAAAATTTTTGGTGTGACATTGCCTTCCATGTACTAAATCCTGAGGGGAAGAAGATGCCCTGTCTCTGCCGCACTGGTGTTGGAATTGGACCTATGGGCCTGGCTAGAAGGACTAACCCCTGCTCGAAATTCTTCTCTGGCTCCCAACAACGCGTTGGCTCGTGGAACCCCGTCTTCAGTGCTTTTGGTTCCTGCACTTTTCCATGGTGCCTCTGGCCAGTTCCTTTTATAACCAGTTGTACTTGCATCGTGAATCTTACAGCTCTCTTACTCCTCTTGACTTTCTCAAAATCTTTCTTTTTCAAGAGAGAATAAGGTCTCACTATGTAGCCCTTGCTGTGGTCTGTTATTGTTAGCTTCAGCTGTCAGCGTGACATAAACCTGTCACCCAGGAAGAGGGGACTTCTTTCTATCAGACTGGCCTATGGCCACGTCTGTGAAGCATGTTCTTAATTGGTGTAGGAGAACCCAGTCCTCTGTGGGTGGTGCCGCCCACCCCTGGGCAATGAGCTTGGGCTAGGAAAGCAGGTCAGTATGTAGCGCTCCTCCATGGTTCCTGCCTCCAGATTCCTGCCTGGAATCCTGCCCTGGCCTCTCTGGAGGATGGACTGTAGCATGTGAGCCAAATAACCCCTCCCTCCCCACATTGTTGGTTGTGGTGTTTATCACAGCAACAGAAACCAGAGTAGAACAGGATCTTCTCTCTTTGTCTTCATGATCCTAACCTCACCCACAGTTAAGTCTCCTCTGCCTGTCACCTAGCAACAGGCCATTTGCTTGCCTCCCTTCTTCCATGGCCTTGCAGTGTTCTCACTGCTTGGGATAGTATTCTTTATTGGCTGGACCTTAAATAACTGTTTCTTTGAAGCTAATTTTATCCTTAAATGCTGTCCTTTTCAGTGTTTCTATTTTGCAGTACCAGGGATAGAACCAGAGGCTTTGTATGTGCAAGGTGGGTGCTCTGAGGGGCACCTCCAGCCAGTGTGTGTGTGTGTGTGTGTGTGTGTGTGTGTGTGTGTGCTTTGTCTTGTTAATTGTCTTAGCCAAGCTGTTTAACTAATCAGGCTTATTCATTTTTATCAGTCATTGTTTATAATTATTGAGCAGGTATACTATTTACTTATTTAATTTCTCATTTTCACTAATTTAATATGTTTAATTTGTCTTGTTTATCTTAATAGCTAACACTTCAGTTGAATTTAACTCAGTTATCTATTTTTTCAAGATTTATTTTTATTTGGGGGGCCTAGAGAGAAGGCTAAGCAGTTGAGAGCACTGACTCTCTTCCAGGGTTTGATTCCCAATACCCACGTAACGGCTAACAATCACCTGTAACACAGAGCAGGGGATCTGACTCCTGACATCTGCAGGCACCAGGCATGTACATGAGACACAGACATGTACACAGGCAAAACACCCACCAAGATTTTTGTGGTTTTTATTTGTTTTAATTAGAGTTTTATAACTGTGAAGAAACACCATAACCACAGCAACTCATACACAGGGAAACATTTCACTGACTTACAGTTCAGAGATATTGTCTGTTGTCATCTGGACGGGGAGCGTCAGGCAGCCGTGGTGCTAGAGAAGGTGCTGAGAGTTCTACATCTGGATCCAAAGGCAGCAGGAAATGACAGCAACACATCTGCCAGGCTAGAGCTTCTGAGACCCCAAAGCCCACCCAGTGACATACCTCCTCCAACAAAGCCATAATACCTCCTAGTAGTGCCACTCCCTATATGCCTGTGAGGGCCATTTTTATTCAACCACAACATTGTTTACCTCCACAGAGGTCAGATGCAGGTGCCAGGGCATTGGATTCACTGGAATTGGAGTTAGATGGTTGTGAGCCACCCTATGGGTACTGGACACCAAACCTAGGTCCTCTGCTAGAACAACAAACACTCTCAGCCAATGAGCCATGTCTCCAGCCCCACTTTTTATTTCTAATTATGGATATGCGCCTTAGTACAGGTGCCCAAGGACACCAGTCATTAGTTCCCCTAGGCCTAAAGTTGTAGGCAGTGTGAGCCACGTGACCTGATGTGAGTGCTAGGAACCAAACTTGGTTCTTCTATAAGAATGGTACACATTCTGGACCTTAACTCATCTGGCCGTCTTGTTTTCTACTAGATATATTTCATTTGCTTCTGGCGCTGTTTTTAGGGTATCTTTCAGGGTTTTAAAAGTAAATGTTTATATTAACCATTTTAAAAAGTCTAATATCAGTTAAGTTTCTTCTCCGACATTAGAGTTAGAGGTATGGTCTTTCTTTGTCTGTCACGAGGAATTGAACCCATGGCTTCGTGCATGCTAATCAAGCACGTTACTGCAGAGCTGCATCTCTAGAACAGATTTTTTGTGCGTGTGTTTTTATTTTCTAGTGAGAATTCGAATTTTTACCAAAGGCTGTGACTTCACAGCCCACATTCCCAGCACTAGCCCTGAATTATGCCACTTCCAAAGTTCCAACACAACCTCTAATGAGCACTGGCCAACTATCACTACTTCCCTGGGCTCCAGAGTAATCAAGACAAGGGATATTAGGTAGTATCTAATTCCTTCCAGCTGTTAAAAAGGAAGAAAAATGCCTAAAAATTGAAATAACAAACTTTTCAATCTAGGTGGGAATGGGAAAGATAGATGCCTGGAGTACTGCAGGCCCCGCAGGAAGGAGCTGTTGGGAAGTGACTGGGGTTTCAGAGGGCTTCCCAGGAATTAATACCCAACCCAAAGAAAGGCTCAGACCGCGCTTGCCTAACAAGCCTGTCTTAAGCACCTGCCTGCCGTTGACGCTGACTCCAACAGCTGGGAGTGAGTGAATTCCCTGCTCTGGGGTAGAGGCCTGTGGAAACATCTGTGGTCTCAGCTGCCCTGCAATGGACCAGTTATTTCCGCTGCGCCTTCCTTACGACCTACCTCTTCTGCTCAGGTGCTTCCAGTCTACGCCGAAGGCGGAAATTTCTGTGGCTGAAGGAAGTGCAGAAACTGCAGAAGAGCACAGACCTCCTGCTGAGGAGACAGCCTTTTGGCAGAGTCGTGAGTTCTGGGGACCTTCACTCCGCTCTGGGTCACCTTTCCTTTCAGTCTCTTGGGTTTGTGGCTGAACGTCACCTCCAACCTTTGGAACACCGCACATCCTCTGTATTTCCGAGGCTGTTTTCTCCTCATCCCCTCTGTCTGTGGTAGAGCCCTCTCCTCCAGTTTCCCTCCCTGCCCTGGAGATTGCCCTTTCTCCTCTCCACCCATAAACTCTGCCAGTTAAAGCTCCCAGAAGTTGGCACCTACTCTGAGCCAGGCCCTAAGATCAAGGGCAGCAGGTAATGGAGGAAATGAGGATGTGGAGAGATACTTGGAGAAAGACCCTCCACTCTTCGAACACTCACTCACCTCTGCTCTCTGCTCACCCCCACCCCACCCCTCCACAGGTTAGAGAAATCTGCCAGAAATTCACTCGCGGTGTGGACTTCTGTTGGCAGGCCCACGCCTTGTTGGCCCTTCAAGAGGTAAGGAGTAGGGGTAGGTGAAGGCTGAGAGGGGGAAGAGGATCCAGAATGCCAAAGGGCTGCACATGAGGTACCCCCAGACTGTTCCTGACCTCCCGAAAACAACAGCCAACATGTAATACGTGACGGTGTGGAGGGGATGTGATGGATGGCCATGGGGTTCGCCCCCGCTCTTTACTTCAGTCCTTTGAGTCAGGATGTCTCCAAGAGAAAACAGTCCGGGCCCTTCATCCATGGTGGTCTTCTCTTTGTGCCCAGGCAGCAGAAGCATTTCTAGTTCACCTCTTCGAGGACGCCTATCTCCTCACCTTACACGCTCGCAGGGTCACCCTCTTCCCCAAGGACGTGCAGCTGGCCAGGAGGATCCGAGGCATCGAGGGAGGGCTCGGCTGAGCCGGCAGCGTGTTGTGTGTAAGTCTTTCCTGCTCAGACAGTGCTACTTGTTGCTGGGCGTGGAGACTGAAGGAGAGTGTCATCCGCCCTGAGGCTCTTGCCATCTTACCTGTTTGTTCCCTATCCAGGTCTGGCCTTGCCCAGCTGCTTGGAGTGCATGTGTTATGGTTCATGTCTTTTTGTACAATGTTAAAATAAAAGCTGAGTGTAGTGGTTCATGCGTGTAACCCTAGCACTTGGGAAGCCAAAGCAGGAGGATGAGCCTCTCAGGTGCCAGGCAGGATGCCAGCCAGCACTACATAGTGAGAGCCTTCTTCACAAAGAAGGGAAGATGGGAGCTCTGCTCCATATATCTGGCAGTACATCTTCCCATTTACACAGAATAGATTCCCTCATTTTTTTGTTTTTAATTTTTGTCTTTTTTTTTTTTTTTGAGACAATGTCTCACTATGTAGGCCAGGCTGACCTCAAATGCAGAGATCCCCTTGCCTCTGCTCCACCCCCACTTCAGATTCCCTAATTGAAATTACCTGGTGTGAGTGAGAACTAAGCATATAACAAAGAAGAGTTTATTAGAGACACGTGAACAGGCCTGGGGACGTCGGTGTGCAGAAAGAGTTTGAAGATGGCGTGGCCAGCTCTTAAAGGCTGCCTAGTGCATGCTTGCAGGGGGTTGATGTAGCTATGTTATACACAGATGACAGAGCTCACACATGGCACCCAGGGCTTATGTAGCTGCATCATACGTAGGTGATGCAACCATGCTGCACGTAGGCCATGCAGGCCTTTTAAGGTCTCCGGGGTGGCTAAGTATTTTGCCTGAGCGCTTGTTCACACATGAGTAGCCCTGGAACCCGAAAGTGCCAGCCACCACTCTAGAATCATAACACTAATTTTAAAGGAAATTTTTCTTTTAAAAATTCCCTGATAGCACATGCCTTTAATCCTGCACTCAGAAGGCAGAGGCAGGCAGGCAGATCTCTGAATCTGAGGCTGGCCTGATCTACAAAAATGAGTTACAGGACAGCCAGGACTGTTACACAGAGAATCTTTGTCTCGGGGTGGGGGTAGGGGGAGCCGTGTTAATAAATGTGATTCCTAAATTTCAGAGTCAACACCTGGGACATCTGGAGCCACAGCTAGACCAGTGATGTCTGAGGAGCTGCCTGGACTCGGCGGGGGTTGAACAGCATGCACACGTTGCCCTTTAAACTTTCTAAGTAGAAGACCGTGTGGCATTTCTCTGTGACAGAGACAAAAGGCCATCTGCACATGTCCATGGACATGAATGTTTGCAAACCAAAGGTCAGCTTTGGTGTGTGAACTGCTTGACTGTTTAACTGTTTAAGGGTTTCGGACACATGAGATCTGCCGTGTTAGGAGGGGATATTGTTATTTTAGTCTTTCTGTGCTATGTGCATCTTTTACCATTTGTGTATTTGTGCTTTTGTTTAAACTATAAGGGAGAAAAAACTGGGTGCAAGGCTTGATTGTGAAAACCCTGGCAGTCCCGCCATAGAAATGTCTGCCTTCCAGATTGATTTCACCAGTAGTGCCTGTCAGCAAACATGCAGCTTTTCAAAACTTAATTAGAAATGAATACAACTCTTCCCCTGCCTTCCCTTTAATGCTAGGGCTTGAATCCAGCCTTTTGTACATGCTAAGCTTGGACTGTACTGTTGAGCTACAGCCGCAGCCTGAAGTGTACAGTCTTTCTGTTTCCTACAGAGTCCCTCATAGGACTGGACGTTTTAGTCCTAGCTGTAAATCATATAAAATGTGTCATATCAGTTTGGGGTTTTAAAATGCGTTTTTGGTATTTTTACAGGTATTTCTTCTTAGCTTATTTGGGGGAGAAATAACAAAAAATTTTTCTTAATAAAAAAATTAAAATGAAGTTACTGTTATAGGTGTTATAAGCTCTTTTAGTAAATATTAAGCTCATTTTTACACCATTTGAAACAGCCACACTGTAAACAAGAGATGTGAGTGGCGGAGCTTTGCCGCTGATGAGACAGACACACACAGGATTTGCTCTTTTGTTGGCAATCAAAGTAATGTAAGAGGTTTCCTATCGGGGCTGGAGAGATGGCTCAGAGGTTAAGAGCATTGCCTGCTCTTCCAAAGGTCCTGAGTTCAAATCCCAGCAACCACATGGTGGCTCACAACCATCT
>NW_004949204.1:408076-426633 GCF_000317375.1 Microtus ochrogaster
AAAAATAATAAGACAGAAAACACAGGAAGTATCGGGAGGGCATTCCAATGATCGAAATCCTAAAATTCACCCATGTTTATTTTTCCACAGTTTTTATACCCAGCATAAAGGGGGGAGGGTAACATGATAAAAAGGATAACTTACAGTCAATAGCTGTATCACTCTGAGACGTCAAATCTTTAGCCTTCTGTTGTCTAAGTGACGGAGGTGCCCTTCCCTAAGTGACCTCATAGTTACAGAAGAAGGAGCAAAAGTACATTTGCATATCCTGACCACGTGTCAGGAGGGCACCAGAATTACTAGAAGGAGCTCTCCTGAGTTAGGACAAGCAACTAAGCTTGTCCATCTCCAAACTCTCTGACCTTCAGACAAGGTGGAAAATGGGACCTGCTGCCCTTGGACTTGAGGTGAAGACAAGAGCGAGCACTAAACAGCCTGTGCTGTTGATGAGGACTCGGCAGCTGACTGACGTCGAAGTTCCAGGTTTTGCCATTTAATAAACTTTACCCTTTGTAAACATCTGCCATTTGATCAGATATATGCAGCCATGCAAATAAAGCTTATTTGTGGGAGTTTGAGTTTTCAAGTTCCAGGCGGGATGAGTGTTCTCAGTAGTGCGGTGTTTAGGAGAGTATGTGTTTTACATCCTGGGAACTAATGGAATGTGATTCCAAGGTGAGCTCTTTAGCAAGCGAGCCATCCCTGGGGGGTGGGGCACGGGGGTAGCAGTAGGCCTTGAGGGCTATAGTCTGGCTTTGCCAACATGGGTTGCTCTAGTCCCTCTGACTTCCCCTACCATGATGAATGTTATCCCATGAATCAAAAGCCAAAATAAGCCCTCCTCCCTGTTTGATTGAAAGAGAGACCCCAGCCCTCTGACACCCCTATATCCAAGGAATCTGGGATGATTGGAAGCATCACCCCAGCCCCTGGCATTCATCCTTAGGGTGCCAATGGAGCAGAAAGCTCCATCTCAAGCCCCCTGGCCTGAATTGCCTTAGTCCGGACTCCACCTCCTGAAGAGCCCACCAAGTGCTAACTCCTACCCAGGGAGGGTCAGGACCACAGGCTCTTTAGGCTGCTGCCCAGAAAAGGAGCACTTGGTCTTTGGGTTTTGTGTGGTCCACTCCCCACCTCTCGCTATGCTCCCAGCCAACTGGGAGCACTGCATTTATTAAACGTGGGCAATTTTTATTCGGCCTAATCTGGTCTGATTGGAATTATTTGCATTGGCGGAAAGGCTCGTTTTAAGTTTATTTCTAATACTCCCTTAACTTGCTTCTGTCAGAGGTGTGGTCACAGAGACAGACTGGCTAATAGAACCCCACTCCTCATTCCTTAGTTTGTTTGATGCAGACAGGCTCCTGCTGTGTGAATTTACCACCCCCCTCTGATCTTTGCCTTTCTCAACCAGGTGAGTTCATCATTCTTCCCTAACCTTTCCATTGACTTTATTTCTGCTTTCAAGTTTTTAATATCAAAGGTCTTTTAAATATTTGTTTGTTTGTTTGTTTATTTATTTATTTATTTATTGTTCCTCTTTTTTTCCTTGATTTTATTGAGGTCTATTTTTTCCCAGTGCCCTCCTTTCCTCTCCCCTCCCCTCCTACCCTCTCCCATGGTCCCCATGCTCCCAATTTACTTAGGAGATCTTGTCTTTTTCTACTTCCCATGTACATTAGATCCATGTATGTCTTAGGGTCCTCTTTGTTGTCTAGGTTCTCTGGGATTATGAATTGTAAGCTGGTTTTTCTTTGCTTTATGTCTAAAAGCCACTTATGTGTGAGTGCATGTGATATTTGTCTTTCTGGGTCTGGTTACCTCACTCAATATGTTTTCTAGATCCATCCATTTGTTCACAAATTTCAAGCTGTCGTTTTTTTTTCTGCTGTGTGGTACTCCATTGTGTAAATATACCACATTTTCCTTATCCATTCTTTGGTAGAGGGGCATTTAGGTTGTTTCCAGGTTCTGGCTATGACAAATAATGCTGCTACGAACATAGTTGAGCACACGTCCTTGTGGTACAATTGAGCATCCTTTGGGTAATACCCAAAAGTGGTATTGCTGGGTCTTGAGGTAGGTTATTTCTGAGAAATTGCCATACTGATATCCAAAGGGGCTGTACCAGTTTACACTCCCACCAGCAATGCAGGAGTGTTCCCTTTATCCCACATCCTCTCCAGCATAAGTTGTTATCAGTGTTTTTGATCTTGGCCAATCTTACAGGTGTAAAATGGAATCTCAGAGTTGTTTTGATTTGCATTTCTCTGATGGCTAAGGTTGTTGAGCATTTCCTTTAAGTGTCCTTCAGCCAATTTAGATTCCTCTGTTGAGAGTTCTCTGTACTCCATTTTTTTATTGGATTATTTGTTCTTTTGATGACCAATTGCATGAGTTCTTTGTATACTTTGGAATCAGCCTCTGTCTGATGCGGGATTGTTGAAGATCTTTTCCCATTCTGTAGGTTGCCATTCTGTCTTGTTAACCATGTCCTTTGCTTTAAAGAAGCTTTTCAGTTTCAGGAGGTCCCATTTGTTAATTGTTTCTCTCGGTGTCTGTGCCACTGGGGTTATATTTAGGAAGTGGTCTCCTGTGCCAATGCGTTCAAGTGTACTTCTCACTTTATCTTCTATGAAGTTCAGTGTGGCTGGCTTTATGTTGAGGTCTTTGATCCATGTGGACTTGAGTTTTGTGCATGGTGATAGATATGGATCTATTTTCATTCTTCTACATGTTGATATCCAGTTATACAGCATCATTTGTTGAATATGCCTTCTTTTCTCCATTTTATATTTCTTGCTTCTTTGTCAAAAATCTGGTGTTTGTAGGTATGTGAGTTGATATCTGGGTCTTCGATTCAGTTCCGTTTGTCCTCCTGTCTGTTCTTATGCCAATCCCAGGCTGTTTTCAGTACTGTAGCTCTGTAGTAGAGTTTGAAGTCAGGGACTGTGATGCCTCCAGAAGTTCTTTTATTATACAGGATTGTTTTGGCTATCCTGGGTTTTTTGCTTTTCCATATGAAGTTGAGTACCATTCTTTTGAGGTCTGTGAAGAATTTTGATGGGATTTTGATGGGCATTGCACTGAATCTGTAGATTGCTTTTGTTAAGGTTGCCATTTTTACTATGTTAATTCTACCTAACCAAGAGCATGGGAGATCTTTCCATTTTCTGGTGTCTTCTTCAATTTCTTTCTTCAAAGATTTAAAAGTTCTTGTCATAGAGGTCTTCCACTTACTTGGTTAGAGTTTCTCTGAGATATCTTATGTTATTTGTAGCTATTGTGAAGGGTAATATTTCTCTGATTTCTTTCTCAGTCCGTTTGTCATCTGTGTAAAGGAGGGCTACTGATTTTTTTGAGTGAATCTTGTATCCTGCTACATTACTGAAAGTGTTTATAAGCTGTAGAAGTTCATTGATAGAATTTTGAGGGCCACTTACGTAAACTGTCATATCATCAGCAAACAGTGAGAGTTTGACTTTTCCAATTTGTATCCCCTTGATCTCCCCCCCCCCTTTTTTTTGTCTTATTGCTCTAGCTAGAACCTCAAGAACTATATTGAATAGATATGGAGAGAGTGGACAGCCTTGTCTTGTTCCTGATTTCAGTGGGATTGCTTTGGGTTTCTCTCTATTTAATTTGATGTTGGCTGTTGGCTTGCTGTTTATTGCCTTTATTGTGCTTAGGTATGTTCCTTGTATCCTTGCTCTCTCCAAGACCTTTATCATGAAGGGGTACTGGATTTTGTCAAAAGCTTTTTCAGCGTCTAATGAAATGATCATGTTTTTTGTTTGTTTGTTTCCAGTTTGTTTATATAATGGATTACATTAACAGATTTTTGTATGTTAAACCATCCCTGCATCTCTGGGTTGAAGCTGACTTGATCATGGTGGATGATTTTTCTGATGTGTTTTTGGACTCGGTTTGCCAATATTTTACTGAGTATTTTTGCATTGATGTTCACGAGTGAGATTGGTTAGTAATTCTCTTTCTTAGTAATGTCTTTTATTGTTTGAGTATCAGGGTAATTGTAGCCTCATAAAAAGAGTTTGGCAATATTTCTTCTGTTTCTATTGTGTGGAAGAATTTGAGGAACAATTATATTCATTCTTCTTTGAAAAATCTTGTAGAATTCTGAACTGAAACCATTTGGCCCTGGGCTTTTTTTAGTTGGGAGATTTTTGATGACTGTTTCTATTTCTTTAGCAGTTATAAGGTCTATTTAATTTGCTTATCTGGTCTTGATTTTATTTTGGTAAGTGATATTTATCCAGAAAATTGTCCATTTCTTTTAAGTTTTCCAATTTTGTATAGTACAGTTTTAAAATATGACCTAATTATTCTCTGGATTTCCTCTGTGTTTGTTGTTATATCCCCCTTTTCATTTCTGATTTTGTTAATTTGGATATTCTCTCTCTGCCTTTTGGTTAGTTTGGATAAAGGTTTGTCCATTTTGTTGATTTTTCTTGAAGAACCAACCCTTTTTCTCATTGATTCTTTGTCTTGTTTTATTTGTTTCTATTTGTTGATTTTAGCTCTTAATTTGATTATTTCTTGCTGTCTAGTCCTCCTTGGTGAGTTTGCTTCTTTTTGTTCTTGAGTTAACTCACTAGTGTGGGATTTTTCCAGCTTATTTATGTAGGCATTTAGTGCTATGAATTTTCCTCTTAACACTGCTATTATTGTGTCCCATAAATTTGGGTATGTTGTGTGGTCATGTTCATTGAATTTTAGGAAGTCTTTGATTTCTTCCTTTATTTCTTTATTCACCCACTGATGATACAAGTGAGTGTTGTTTAATTTCCATGTGTTTGTGGGCTTTTTGAAATTAGTGTTGCTGTTGAATTCTCATTTTAAGCCATGGTTATCCGATAAGATACATGGGATTATTCCAATTCTTTTGTATCTCTGGAGGTTTGCTTTGTTACCTAGTGTGTGGTCAATTTTTGAGACAGTTCCATGAGGTGCTGAGAAGGTATATTCTTTTCTGTTTGGATGGAATGTTCTATAGATGTCTGTTAAGTCCATTTGATTCATAACATCTGTTATTTCCCTTATTTCTCTGTTAATTTTCTGTCTGACAGACCTGTCCAGTGGTGAGAGTGGGGTATTGAATTCTCCCACTATTAGTGTGTGGGGTTTGATGTGTGACTTAAGCTTTAGAAGTGTTTCTTTTACTTATGATGGTGCTCTTGTATTTGGGGCATAGATGTTCAGTATTAAGATTTCCTCTTGATGGATTTTTCCTGTAATGAATATGAAATAACCTTCTACATTTCTTTTGACTAATTTTAGTTTGAAGTCTATTTTTTATGGTGGGGAGATCAGACGCTTAAAAGAAATCTCACACTAGCTCAGAACTTAGAGATAAATATTTATTTAGGGCGAAAACTTATAAATTAGAATTCTCTGCTTGAAGGGTGGATGGAGATGGGATCCAAACAATCCGAACGAGCAAACAGGAACCAAAAGGGAGGAGAGAAGGGCCAGACATGCTTCAGCATCCGGGTAAATAGTATATGAGGCCATGCCCCAGTAGACAGGTAATAAACCTTCCTGAAGCATATTTTGTTAACTGTTAGGATTACTACACCAGCTTGTTTCTTAGGTCCATTTGATTGGAAAATTTTTTCCCAACCCTTTACTCTGAGGCGATGTCTCTCTTTGAGGTTGAGGTGTGTTTCTTGTGTACAGAAAAAGAATGGATTCTGTTTCCATATCCAATCTGTTTACCTGTGACTTTTTATAGGTGAGTTGAGTCCATTTATATTAAGGGATATTAATGAACAGTGATTTCTAGTTCCTGTTATTTTAGTTTTCATTGTTGGTGATGTTATTGTGTGTATTTTTACCTTCTTTGAGATTTGCTGCTGTGAGATCATCTATTGTCTGTGTTTTTGTAGATGTAGCTAAGTTCTTTTTTTTTTTTTTTCGAGACAGGGTTTCTCTGTGGCTTTGGATCCTGTCCTGGAACTAGCTCTGTAGACCAGGCTGGTCTCGAACTCACAGAGATCCGCCTGCCTCTGCCTCCCGAGTGCTGGGATTAAAGGTGTGCGCCACCACCGCCCGGCTTGTAGCTAAGTTCTTTGGGTTGGAATTTCCAGTGTAGGGCTGGATTTGTGGCTAAGTTATTGGTTAAATCTGGTTCTGTCATGAAATATCTTGTTTTGTCCAACTATGGTGATTGAAAGTTTTGCTGGGTATAGTAGTCTGGACTGGCATCTGTGGCCTCTTAATGTCTGCATAATGCTTCACCAGGATCTTCTGGCTTTCAATGTTTCCATTGAGAAGTCAGGTGTAATTCTGATAGGTCTGCCTTTACATGTTACTTGGTCTTTTTCCTTTGTCGTTCTTAATATTCTTTCTTTATTATGTATGTTTAGTGTTTTGATTATTATGTGACAAGGGTACTTTTTTATTTATTAATTTATTAATCATTAGTCTATTCGGTGTTCTGGAAGCTTCTTGTATCTGCATATGCATATATTTTTTTAGGTTGGGACAGTTTTCTTCTATGATTTTGTTGAATATATTTCCTGTGTTTTTGAGTTGGACTTCTCCTTCTTCTATCCCTATTATTTTCAGGTTTGGCCTTTTCATGGTGTCCCATATTTCCTGGATATTTTGGGTTAAGCTTTTGTTAGATTTAATGTTTTCTTTGACTGATGAGTCTGTTTCCTCTATTGTATCTTCAGCACTTGAGATTCTCTCTTCCATCTCTTGTATTCTGCTGTTTATGCTTCATTTGTGGTTCCTGATCTTTTTCTCATGATTTCTGTTTCTATAATTCCTTCGGCTTGTGTTTTCTTTATTATCTCTATTTTGGTTTTCAAGTATTGAATCATTTCTTTCATCTGTTTGATTGCTTTTTCTTGGTTTTCTTTAAGGGATTTGTTTTCTTCCAATTTTTTATTTGTCTTTTCGTCCATTTCTTTGAGGGATTTTTTCATTTTCTCTTTAAGGACCTCAAACATTCTCCTAAAGTTATTTTTTAGGTCATTTTCTTCGGCTTCATCTGTATTTGAGTGTTCAAGTCTTGTTGTAGGGCCATGTAACACCTGCACCTGCATTACTCTCGGTACAGTTCGTGAGCTACTGTACCATATGTGAGCCAGGCAAGGGCCTGGAGACTGAAGTCATTCGAAATGACACAAGAGACCTGGGTCATTCGAAAGGAGATGAGCCGAATGCCATTTATTCAAGTTTAGGAAAATCATTATATACCTAACTGCTGCACAAGGAATTCCCCCCAGGCAGGTGGGAAATTGTCATACCCAAGATGGAGTAAACAATGCCCTATAGCTAATCACCAGGTGGGGCAGAGGGAGTACAGGAACAAACAGGAAATGCTGGCTGACCAGAAACTGTCCTCAAAATGAAACCCTGGAGCAGGGATAGACCCATGGGCCCTACAGGGCCACTAGTTTTTGTTGGTATCGCGTTGCTCTTTGTGGTATTGAGTGGTGGTTCTTACCTTGTCTACCCATCTTTTCCTCTGATTGGTTGTAGTTGGGGCTCTGTCTCTGGTGATCAGTCTTCCAGATGCCAGTGGATCCAAAGCTTATTCCTTGTGGTGCAGTCAGGGCCATGGTTCCAGTCACCCTGGAGGTCACTCAGTGTTTCAGGGGAGCGGGGATTGTTCGGCCCTGCTCCCACTGAGGTTGCTGCTTTGAGCCTGCTCTGGCAGAGGTCACTGGCTCAGGCCTGCTCCAACGGAGGTCATGGGCTTTGGCTTGCTGCCTGAGAGATCACTGATTTGCGCCCAGTCCCAACAGAGGTCTCTGTCTTGGGCCTGCTCCCTCATCAGTGGCTCCCTTGTATCTACTTCTTTGGAGGTTGTTGTTTTGGGCCTACATTGGCTGAGGTCACTGGCTCAGGCCTGTTCCCACAGAGGTCCCTTGCTTGAGCCTGCTCCTGCAGAAGTCCCTGGCTTGGGCCCAGTCCTGCAGAGGTCTCTGGCTCAGGCCTGCTCCCTCAGGGGTATTTTTTCAGTATCCCCTTTTTATTATTATTATTTTTTAAATGTTTCTTTTTTATATAAAATGCCAGTCAGCATTCATTGACTCAGTAAGACAGCCACTATAGTTAGTTATTTAAATCAAAAGTATTGATGGAGGCTAATAATAACATCAGGAAGGTAGGAGGCGACAAAGGGAAGGTCAGGAAGCTGCTGGTGTCCCAAGCCCACCCTCACTGTAGCCACGTAGGACTCATGGCCCCCACTACCATCGCACCTGTGCGCTGCTCCTGAGCCGCCACCTCACGCTGAGCATCACACGTGGCGGCGACTCTGCCAAGAGCCCCGTTAAAATTGGAAAGGAAGATGTCTACTTGTTCCTCCTCCCTCCCAGGCCCCACAGGCATCTCCCATTGGCAGAACCTAACCTGAAGCAGCCACAAGGGAGTCTGGGAATGTACCTGACCAGATTCTAGTCTCATTTATTAGAACTTCAAAGAGTAAGAACGAGGACTAAAGCCAATAGAATTGGCAACTATCCCCTTCTCATGAGTGCAATACCTTTTTAAGTTCATCATAATTTTCTGTTACTGGTTTTGTTTTGCTGTGTAGTAATTGTTTGTTCTAAAGTACTTTCCTTGTTGTTCTAGTCTCTCTAAGGGTCTCCTTTAGTAACTAGCAATATTTGCTTGAGGCTGGAGACAGGAGCTAACTGAGAGTTCTGAGCATGTATGTGGCTGCGAATAGCTGTTGGTGAACATTTTAGAGACCCCTCACGTCCTCTAAGAAGAAATACCTTCTCTGAGGAGAGCTAAAGCTCAGGCGGTGCCGAGCGGAGAACTGATACCCATATTCAGTATCTACACACAAACCTTCAGCACGTCCCCAGTTTTAGCCTCCTTGCATCCAAATTGACTCAATGGTAAGAGAACCCTGGGGAGAGGCAGCTAAGTGGGGAGCGCAGGGAAACTTGTAGGGCGTTGTTTGCCAGTTGTCTTGCAGCCAGCCCTGCCCAGCTCTCATTTCTGCAGTTGCAGAAGGATTTGATGCCCTGAGTTTGGGGCTGCTGAAGGCTGCTGAGTGGGTGTACTGGCTCAGGGTTGCCCTGCCCTCGGTCTTAGGAGCTGCAGAAATCAGTGTCTGCTTGTCCATCTGAGCTTCTGCTTTCGAAAGTGTTGCTGCTTTTGCCTCCATGGTTCTCCCCAGCTTTGTCTATGTGTGATGATTCTCTTAACTCTGTACAGAATTGTGTTTTGGCAATTTTCTTCCTTTCTTTCTTTCTTTCTTTCTTTCTTTCTTTCTTTCTTTCTTTCTTCCTTCCTTCCTTCCTTCCTTCCTTCCCCCCCCCTCCTCCTCCTCCTCCTCCTCCTCCTTCTTCTTCTTCACTTTTCAAGACAGGGTTTCTCTGTAGTTTTGGAGCCTGTCCTGGAACTAGCACTTGTAGACTAGGCTGGCCTCGAACTCACAGAGATCCGCCTATCTCTGCCTTCCAAGTGCTGGAATGCTGGAATTAAAGGCAGGCACCACCACCGCCCGGCGGCAGTTTTCTTTCTTGACATGATAAAGCTGACTCCACAGCTTTCTGGGACCTGTTTTTGCTGTTGAGATGTCACTCCAACCATTACTCTTTGAAGCTAATACTATTTCCTTGATTTATCTTTTCTTCAAAGATTTTTCCTTGTGTCTGGTGTTCTGTAGTGTCATGATGTTGTGTCTAAATGCAGGCTTCGTTTTCTTAGTTTGCTTAGGCTTCTTGAATATGGACTGATGTCTTTTCATCAATTCTCACCCATTATCTCTTCAGATACTGCCTCTCCCCAGTCTCTCTCCTCTCCTGAATCCCCAGTTACCTGCTTTTCCCCTGCGTCCTCTGCCAAGGCTTTCGGATTACTTCTTCTGCCCTATTTCATAATTCATTAAGGTTTTTTCTTCAGCTGTTTCTAATCTACCTTTAAGCTTTTCCCTTTTCCTTTCATTTTGTTTGTCCTATTTTGAGACAGGATCTTGCTATATAGCCCTGGCTGTGCTGGAATTCACAGAGATCTTCCTGTCTCTGTCCCTGCCCCCGCTGGGATTAAAGGTGTGCACCAACAGTTCTGTCCTTTGTCTCTTTCCTTAATTTTAATTATTGTGAGGTTTGTTTTGTTTTAGTTTATTAGTTCTATAATTATTATTTTGTTCTTTTGTTGTTGTTGTTGTTGTTACTGTTTTGCTTTGTGTTTGAGACAGGGTCTCACATAGCCCAAGCTGGACTCAAGCCTGCTGTGTGGCCAAATGTACCTTGAACTCATTCTCCTGCCTCTGTTTCCCAGAGCTGGGATTAGAAGTGTGCACCGCCATGCCTGACATCACCATGTTCAACTTCCTTTTAATTTTTTATGTTACTTTTAAAGATTCTTGTTCTCTGCTAAAAACCCCTTTCTCTCCTTTCATGTCAGCATAGTGGCTTCCAGCCGTGTCCAATGGTTCTGATGTTTTGCCTCCCTATGGATCTGTTTCTGTATATGGTTTGGGTTGGTTCTCATGCGTCTCCAGTGCCTGTCACTTATAAATGAGGAAAGAATATGAGGTCTCAGATGCCACCTTCTAGAGAGAGTCCTTTCTCTCCCACCAGCCGCCTTGAGGCACTGAAAATCCAGAGCACCTCAGTGGCTTTCACCCACTCAGCTCACAAGAGCAGCCAGCTTTTCCCAGGTGTCCCGTGCCAGCCTCCACCTCCCTGCTGAATTTATGTGAATGGTATTGTTTCCTGGAATTGAAAAATTCCAACAAAATGTGTGTGTGTGGTATGGACTTTGATAGAGTAGGTGTGTGCACGTGGCCCTGGAAGCTAGAGGTTGATGCCAGGTGTCCTTCCTCGATTGCTACCCACCTTTGGTGCGCGTAAGTGCGTGCATGCATGCGTGTGTGCACACGTGCACACACCAAAGCCAAAGGAGAATGCCAGGTCTCCTCATCTATCACGCTCCACCTTATTCCCTTGAGACAGGACCTCTTACTGAAACTGGAGCTGGCGGCCCCTCAGCCCTAGCAAGGCTGTACGATGGCAAACCCCAGCAATCCTCCTGTCTCTAGCCTTCCCTGCCATAGCCCCAGAGTTACAGGTGCACAAGACTCAAGACTATGCCCAGCTTTTCACTTGAGCATCAGGGACCTGAACTCGGGTCCTCGCCTTTGCACGGCAGGCACTGTAACAGTTGAGCTCTCTCCCCAACCCCTCATTATTTTAATCAAAATATTTGCATGCCTTTGAAAAACCACAAGTCACAATTTCACGCCTCTGAAACACCATTATAACGGTATTCAGATTGAGAATCAGACAGTCCCAGCTCCCCAGAAGCCTGCTCTGGGCCCCACTCAGGTAGTCCTGACTCACAAATCCAAGCAGGCTGCTGTGAGAAGAGGGTGTATTCTGAGTCTCCTGCATCTGTGAGGAAACTGTTATTTCTTACAGGCAGCTGTGCTCATTCTCGTGACTGTGTAGACAACCCTCCACATGGGTTCTGCTTCCTTGGTTTCAAACAATCTCTCTAAAGAAGATTTGGGAAGGAATGGCATCTGTGCTGAACACATACAGATTCTTTTTCTTGGGACTTATTCTCCCAAACAAGTCCCAGTGGCCTTTTACGTTGTATTGTACATTAGAGTGGCATCCAGATGAGGTTGTATATGGAAGGTGTATGTGGGTTATTTGCAAATATTCTGGTTTAAACAAACAAAAAAAAAATAGTTCTTTCACACGTAGATCAGGCTAGCCTCCTGCCTCAGCTTCCCAAGCAGGCACTCACCAGCACGACAAGCCAAACTACTATGCCATTTTATATAAGGGACTTGGGCATCCATCCACATGAGATGTTGAAACCAATTCCCTGTAGGCACTAAGAAACAAATACAAAATATCCCCATTACATAGATATACCCAAAATGGTATTGGACGCTTGGGTAGATTCATGTTTAAAGCTGTTAGAAATGTCGGACATTCATTATGCTTAAAAATTTATGAGATGAAATTATTTGTAAATGTTTTATAAATATTGTAAAGAAACCAATTTCAATTCAGAAATGTATTTTGAATTTCCACATAATTCTATGAATACATATTTCATACATTTTTCAGAGATGACCCATGGCTAAAATTAGACCTGCAGGTCCACCATCCGTGGACAGTTATAAACCCCCACTCTAGAATTAGATGACCTATTTTGTCTCAGACCTCATATTCTAGATAAATTTTTTTTTTTAATTTTTCGAGACAGGATTTCTCCATAGTTTTTGGTTCTTGTCCTGAAACTAGCTCTTGTAGACCAGGCTGGCCTCGAACTCACAGAGATCCACCTGCCTCTGCCTCCCGAGTGCTGGGATTAAAGGCGTGCACATATTGCATTTTGGGGGTGAGGCTTTTCTTGGTTTGTTTTTGTTTTTTGAGACAGAGTCTCACTGTCTGTCCTGGAGCTCACTATGTAGACCAGGCTGGCCTCAAACTCACAGAGATCCATCTGCCTCTATCTCCCCAGTGCTGGAATTAAAGGCTTGAACCACTATGCCCAACTTAAATATTGCAGTTCTTTTTTTAAAAAAAAAAAATTTATTTATTTATTTATTATGTATACAATAGTCTGTCTGTGTGTATGCCTGCAGGCCAGAAGAGGGCACCAGACCCCATTACAGATGGTTGTGAGCCACCATGTGGTTGCTGGGAATTGAACTCAGGACTTTTGAAAGAGCAGACAATGCTCTTAACCTCTGAGCCATTTCTCCAGCACCTTGCAGTTCCTTTATATAGACTTAAAAAAAATGTTTAATGCACATATGCATGCATTTGTGGAATATCTGCCTCAACTCTCCATCCCAGAGGACATTCCTCTGCTTGGGTGAGAGTAGCGATGGCTCTGTCTTTCCAGTGAACGCTCTTTAGTCCCTCATGCAAACTCACGATGGCTGACCGTGCATCGTTTGCAGGAGATAGATTTGCAGCCCAGCGGCCTAGGGCATGGGAAAGCTGCCGCCCTTTAAAGAGCAGCAGAGCGTTTGTTACCCAGGGTTTCTCTCCCCTCCCCCACCCACACTGGGCCAATATTTCTGTCTCACTTGGTGCCCAAGGGAAGAAGTTGGTTCCTAATTGCTTTAGGATCGATTTAAGCTATTTCTGCAACTGTGGTTATTGCAAACCTTTAAATCCATGTCCCCGAGATCTGATTCATGACATGATCTTGACTACCCTGGCGCCTACCCACATCCCTCCTGACTCCAGTCTACTTGGCTTAACTCACCCCATCCAGTGGGCTCCCAGCCACCCTGTTCCCCAAGTACCTGTCTTCCCAGCCCTGGCCAGCACCTTTCAAACACCGTTGACCTTCAGCTCCTTAAAAATTGATCGCATTTTCCAAATAAAAACAATCGTTCCCATTTATCCCCGTGTACCTCTGAGCATCTGTGGCTCTGGGCTTTTGCTTGGGCTGTGAGAGCAGAGTTTCAGGTGTGCACAGCTGTGGGATTTTCCAGGGCAGAGGTCCTGGGAAGCAAGATTGTTTCCTGGGGAAGAAAAGCCAGAGGGTACCCAAGTCTCCTCCTTTGGGTGGTGTGAGAGTCAGAGAGGCCCCAAGTGGTGAAAGGACAGGCCGAGGCACTTTCTGGAGTGACACTAAATCCAAGACACTGTGTCTCAAGGTGTTTCTTTGCTGTGAGCAAGTCCTTTTAGGCGGTACCTCCGCTGTCTTTGTTCCCTATACCTTACATTTAGCCCAGATCCATCACAGACTTTCAGGGTCCAAAGGTATCTTTGAGGTCATTTAACCCAACCCTGTAGCAAATGTAAATGTCTTCTGTTAACCTAAGCTCTGTTCCCATGCCTTAATGTTGGGAGATTCAGTATTTGCCCCTGGGATCAAGTTTTTAGAAAGCTGTCTTGACGTTTAGTATGTATAATGTAAATGCCCTTAGCTTATTAACCAGACTCGCTGAGATCCCAGAGAACTATTAAATTTCTCCCTTTTACTAAAGAGAGAAAACATGTCCTGAGTTGCTTGATTATCACAGCTAAGATTAAGGGGTGGTTGACTTACCACTATTTCACTGTTTTCTTATATCGGTTTTTCAAGACAGGGTTTCTGTGTAGCTTTGGAGTCTATCTTGGAACTAACCCTTGTAGACCAGGCTGGCCTTGAACTCACAGATATCCTGCCTCTGCCTCTCACACGCTGGGATTAAAGGCGTGTGCCACCACTGCCCGGTCACTATTCTTTTTAAAGTAGGTTGTGGGCTGAGGATGTAGCTCAGTTGTTAGAGTCCTTGCCTGGTGTGCAAAAGGCCCTAGTTCAACCCCAGCACCACACAAAGTGGGTTGGTGACACACATCTACGACCACAGAGCTCAGAAGTGAAGACAGGAGGGTCAGAAGTTCAAGGTCATCCTAGGCTAAGAAATGAGTCTGAGGCCAGCCTGGAATACCTGAGATCTTATCTAAAAAGAACCCAAGCTGAACAGATAGATGCCTTAGGTCTTAAGAGCACTGGCTACTCTTGTAGAGGACCCAGGTCAGTTACCAGCACCCGCATAGCAGCTCACAGCCACTAACTCCAGTTTCAAAAGATCTGGTTCCTCTTCTGGCCTCCGCAGGCACCAAGCACACAGGAGGTGCACAGATGTACATTCTATTCAGGCAAAACACCCATGTACATAAAACAAAGCAAATAAAACATTTAAAACACTGTAGGTTTCATAGGGAAAATGCATTGACAGGAATATGTCAAAGTCTGGTCCCTAAGTTTATGAGAGATGATTTGGAGAATGGTAATCTATGTACAAGAGCTCTATAAGCCCAGGAGAGATGTATGTAGTGGTATACTGCTTGTGTTTTAATAAATAAAGCTTGCCTGAAGGTCAGAGGGCAAAGCAGACACACTAGTCAGCCACATGGGCCAAGGAGTGGTGGCGCACACCTTTAATCCCAGGACTCGGGAGACAGAGGCAGAGGGATTTCTGTGAGTTCAAGGCTTCCCTGGACTACACAAGATTGAATCTGTCTAAAAGAGAAACAGAGCTCACACAAAGGTGATCCCAGTACTTGGGGTCCTAC
The DNA here is from genome assembly GCF_000317375.1 of Microtus ochrogaster. Taxonomy (NCBI): domain Eukaryota; kingdom Metazoa; phylum Chordata; class Mammalia; order Rodentia; family Cricetidae; genus Microtus; species Microtus ochrogaster. The sequence continues at coordinate 423,112 of NW_004949204.1, forward strand.
ACCCTTTAATCCCAGCTCTAGGGAGGTGGGGACAGAAGAGTTATGGCTGGGTGGAAAGAGGAATATAAAGGAAAAGAGACAGGAACTCTCTCGGTGGCGTGTGGAATCTGAGGACTCATGGAGACAGGATCTCAAATATTGTGGTAATTCATGATTCCTTGTTATATGCTATTTGGGAAAGAAACCTGGAGATTTTACCCGACTCTGGGTGGGATGGGGAGATGTTCTCTCTGGTGAAGGTTCTGGGTAGTTAATAGCCTGTGCTTTTCTCTCTCTTTTTTCCTTCATTTTTTTGCAGGTATGTGTGTATGTATGTTTTCATGTACACAGCCATCAGACGCTGTATACCCTGGATCAGGGCAGGCTGGCATGGGCTGGAAGGCAGGACAGATGAGACGCTTCAAAGCATGTCCTCCCTGGAGCATGATGGAATGCAGCAGTCCCAAGGGGAGGCTGTGACCGTGGCAATACCTCCATTGCCTGTGTGCCATGGATAAAGAGCTAGGGAACTAGGCCAGAGGCAAAAACATTAGGTAGGACATGGGACTCCCAGAGAACTCTCATTTCTTTAATCCTTGGTCATGTGTGTACTTTCTTGCTTGCTGAGTATGCTTTACTTAATATTCTCATGGAAGAACCTACAAATACAACGGTATATATGCAAGTCATCAAAATGCAAGTGAAACGTTAGTATGAAACGAGGAGAAAGAAAGCATGAGCACGTCTTTTGTTTTATTTTCTTTTGAGAATGGGGTAGCCTCGAAGTCACTACGAAGCTGATGCTGATTTTGAATTGATGTAGCTGATGCTGATTTTGAATTGGTGTAGCTGATGCTGATTTTGAATTGATGTAGCTGCAGCTGATTTTGAATTGAACCTCCCAAGTGCTGAAATTACAAGTGTGTACCTCTGTGCTTTTTATAAACATTACAGAGCAAGGCAAGCAGCGGGGGTTTTCCATGATATATTTCTCTTTCTACAAGTTACATAGACATGCCATAGTGATTCAGAGCTGAGAAACTCAGCTCCAGGAATCCTGTGATAACCACCCCTGCGCTGCCTTCCAGGAGACTGGTAGGTTCTGTTTCCATGGCAATGAGGTCAGCCAGGAGAAGCAGCCAGGAGACATCAGAGAACAACCTGGGTCAAAGTCTTTGGCAAAGCCATAGTGGTATAACTGGAGACCCCATTTCTTCTCCCCTTTCCTCGAGGTCCTCACAGGAACTGTGCCAGGTCTGGGGCTCTCTGTACCTTAAGAAAGGTACCAGATATCACTGGGAAATTAAGGACCTTGGTTCTAATTCTGACAATATTGTTGCTATGCCTATTTGGTGTCTTCATTTTCAGAGTTAAACCCAAAAGGCAGGGACTTCCCAGGTGACATTGTTGTCCCTGGAGACCGGAGCTCTTGGGTGATATGAGTCTCCATCATGAAGGCGTCCATAGGCTATAATCTGCACCTGTCTGTGATTGACCAGGAATAAATTGATGGCTTTTTTTTTAAATTCAGAATTTAGCTTGCAGGCCAGTCTCTTACTTTGCCTCAGCTTGGTCCTTGAGGTTATTTCCAAGTCTTTGAATTCTGCCACCTTCCAGAACCACCAGGCAAGCCTGCAAGTATGGCTACCCTCCACAGACACAAAACACAGGGCTCTCTCCCCAGCAATGCCCGGGCTACCCTCCACAGACACAAAACACAGGGCTCTCTTCCCAGCAATGCCCTGTGCCACTGAGGTGCCTCCAGTACACCAGCTACCCCCTGCTGAGCTCTTTGTCAGCTTCAGCCAAGTACAGGAATTCAGGGACGAGAACCACTTCAGAGGAACAAGGCAGAGGTGGAGGATGTCTGTGATGCTCATAGGAGGTGGGTGGATTCCTCTTCCTGAAGCTGGCTCAGCTCCACAGCCTATGAAGGAGACCTGCCTGCAAGGGGCTGTGTCTTGCCTTCTTTTCTTGTTGCTGTGATAAAACACCTTAACCAAAGCAATGAAGAGAGGAAGGGGCTATTTTAGTTCATAGTCCAAGTCTGTCAAGGCAACAAACAAGGCCTTGAAGCAGCTGGCCACATCTTATCCACAGTCAGAAAGACAGCACTGAGTGCATTGAATGCACACTGCTCAGTTCCCTTTCTTCATTTATACAGTCCAAGATCCCAGCTAGCGAAGGGTGCCACCCTTAGTGGGCGGGTCTTCAGGTCTCAATTAATGCAGTCAAGATAGTCTCTTATAGACATTCTCAGAGGCCCATCTAAAGTCTATCATTTTTTTATAATTTATTTTTATGTTTTTGTGCATTGGTGTTTTGCCTGCGTGTGTATCTGTGTGAGGGTGAAGGATCACCTGGAACTGGAGTTACAGTCTACTAGGTAGGTGACGGGAATTGAACCTAGGTCCTCTGGAAGAGCAGTCAGTAGTGCTTTTAACTCCAGCTCCTCGAGGTGACATTTAACACTAACCACCACAGGCTGTACAAATCTTGGCTTCTTTGACAGGCTGCTGCCTGGTGAATCCCCCAAGACTAGGAAATATAGCAAATCTCCTGCATCCCACGAGATTGCCTCAGTGAGTACTGCAAACTGAAAACCAAAGCAGGTTACTTTAGGGAGCTCTGGTTCTTATCCCTGAAGATAAGCAAACCGCAGGTGTTACATTCCCTACCTTGTAACAGTGTCCTGGAGGAATATGACCAGGAGCCAAACCACTCACGGTTTGCTGGGTGGGTGGGGCAGCAAATAAAAACATGAATTCTGACCCTTCAACCAGCAGAGGGCGCCATACACTTCGGGATGTGATACGCCTGGCTGAGGACCAAAGTAACAGCAGCTGGCAAACAGGATGTGCCTACGGCTTCACAGGACAGATCCAGTTGTCCAGATATGGAGTACTAACCCCGAGAAGCCTTCACTACAGTTCATTTTAAGGTCCTAAATGAAGCCAGTCACGGTTGTGTGGCATGTGCCGTTCTTCTTAGAAGAGCTAAGCAACCACTCCCTAGATTCTAAATTTAGTAAACGTAAGATTTTAGAATTATAATACACGGACCTTTGATCTATCTGCATAGACATTTACTAAGAACGAAGACAGCTCCAAAGAAAGGGAAAGTCTGTTAGCTACAGTTGGCTAGAACCCAGGCTCCTGCAACACAAAGTCTCTGCACGCATGCTTGTCTCCCAGTTCCTAGCCCAGAACTCTTAGAACAAACACTGAATGAACAAATGAGCAGACAGATGGATGGATGGATGGATGGATGGATGGACGGACGGACGGACGGACGGACGGACGGACGGACGGATGGACGGACTGACAGATGGATGGCTTGTGGCAGGAATGTATGTTATTCTCTGCATTAGAGTTTGAGTTTCATCCGTCTGTTGTTTTAGAGATCTATTAGTCCCAGGGGTCTGATTCATGCAGGTTCATTTCACAGTCAAAATATCTAGAACCCAAACCAAGGGGATTAGCAATAAGAATTGACACCAAAAATACTTAAAATACTTAATGCGTTTCCTTCCTTCCTTCCTTC
>NW_004949204.1:427224-428745 GCF_000317375.1 Microtus ochrogaster
GGCCCCTGTGCTGGGGTTATAAATGTACCACCATGCCTGGCTTTTAAATGGGAGCTGGAGATCAGCTCTTACCCTGAGGTCCTCACGCTTTTGTGGTAAGCATTATATGGACTGAGCTGATTCCTCAGTTCAACAGCATTTAACTTCTTGCTTCCCTGGTTAAGTATCAAGCCAATCGATACTGATGTGAATCAGGTGTGTGTGTGTGTGGTGGTGGCGCTTTCTCCCAACCCTCTGTCTCTGCTTCTCTCTTTACACTGCTGCTCTGACCCCAGGATGTAGAATGTCATTAGCATAGTGAAGGGGAAGGCAAAGTATTTGACCCTGAAAAATCAAAATTTAAGGGAAAAAGGTGTAGTCTCTCCAGTAGGGTTTGTGTCAGTGGAGATCACATGGTCTCTCACTGACCAACACAGCAGTGAGCCACGGGGAAGAAATGACAGCGAAGACGTGGCTACCTGCAAGCAGAAAACCGTTGGTGACCAAAGATGTGCCGTGTGACCAATGTGGCTAGACGGGTTGGAAGCTGTCACAGAAGATGGCATTAGAGATGGGTGTGGACTTGTCACAGCAAGGCGTTGAAGAAGAAACTGCAGCTGTTGAGGAGACGGGACTGGGAAGCGAGGACAGTATAAAACTCAAGACTGCTCAGCACTCCGTGGAGAGGAAGAGGAGAGCAGCTGTAGGCGTGGATGGATCTGAGGGCTACATGGTGGAGACAGACATGGTGGAGACAGATGAGGGTACCCTAGACACAAGGAAACGGTAAAAGTGTGGAAAGCCAAAACTAATGCTGGGGGCAAAGGGCAGTTTTGCACACTAGAACTCATGCCTACATGGCACGACCATGGTTGTTTGGCTATAATGAGCAACAGCAACCTTTAACAGCTAGCTGAGTAGATACTTAGCCTCAGTCAAGGAAGATAGTGACTATTGAAAATGACCATCATAAAATACAACATCCCTTCATGATAAAGGTTTTGGAGAGAGCAGGGATACAAGGAACGTACCTAAATACAATAAAGGCAATATACAGCAAGCCAACAGCCATCATCAAACTAAATGGAGAGAAACTCCCAGCGATTCCACTGAAATCAGAAACAAGACAAGGTTGTCCACTCTCTCCATATCTATTCAATATAGTTCTTGAGGTCCTAGCTAGATCAATAAGACATCAAAAGGAGATCAATGGGATACAAATCGGAAAAGAAGAAGTCAAACTCTCACTATTTGCTGATGATATGATAATTTATATAAGTGATCTCAAAGATTCTACCAAGGAATTTCTACAACTTATAAACACTTTCAGTAATATAGCAGGATACAAGATTAACTAAAAAAAAAATCAGTAGCCCTCCTTTACACAGATGATAAATGGGCTGAGAAAGAAATCAGAGAAACATCACCCTTCATAATAGCCACAAATAGCATAAAATATCTCAGAGTAACTCTAACCAAACAAGAATTTTTAATCTTTGAAGAAAGAAATTGAAGAAGACGCCAGAAAGTGGAAAGATTTAC
>NW_004949204.1:429725-435158 GCF_000317375.1 Microtus ochrogaster
GAAAAGGGAACACTCCTGCATTGCTGGTGGGAGTGCAAGCTGATACAGCACCTTTGGATATCAGTGTGGCGATTTCTCAGAAAATTAGGAAACAACCTTCCTCAAGACCCAGCAATACTACTTTGGGTATATGCTCATCCATGCTACAAGGACATGTGCTCAACTATGTTTATAGCAGCATTGTTTGTCATAGCCAGGACCTGGAAACAACCTAAATGCCCCTCACCCAAAGAATGGACAAGGAAACTGTGGTACATTTACACAATGGAGTACTACACAGCAGGAAAAAATAATAACACCTTGAAATTTGCAGGCAAATGGGTGGAGCTAGAAAACATCATATTGAGTGAGGTAACCCAGACCCAGAAAGACAAATATCACATGTACTCACTCATACGTGGTTTTTAAACATAAAGCTAAGAAAACCAGCCTACAATTCACAATCCCAAAGAACCTAGACAACAATGAGGACACTAAGAGAGACTTACATGGATCTAACCTACATGGGGGTTAGAAAAAGACAAGATCTCCTGAGTAAATTGGAAGCATGGGGATCATAGAAGAGAGTAAAGGGGAGGGGAGAAGCAGGGAGGGGAGTAGAGAAAAATGTACAGCTCAATAAAATCAACTTAAAAAAGAAAATAACAAAACTGCAAAGAAAGAAAGAGAAAGAAAGAAAGAAAGAAAGAAAGAAAGAAAGAAAGAAAGAAAGAAAGATAGATGACCATCAAGTCCCATCACCTCCTGAGTATTTCATACTCAAAGAAAATGGCATGAGGAATGTCAAAGAAAATCGCTGAGAGTTTTGGGAGAGAACATGGTATCTGTATGTATGTTCTACTTTCATTTTAATTTGGATAAGCTATTATTCCAGTGATAGTCTACATAAGATATCACACAATATAAAACAAAGGTACAGAAATTACTAATATTAATATTATTTTAGACAGAGTCTCACTGTAACTAGATGACCTGGAACTCTCAGTATGCCCCTCAAGCTCAGACATCTGCCTCTCTCTCCCTCTAGAGAGCTGGGATTAAATGCCACCACACCCCTTGTATTTCTGCTTTTTAAAGAATTAACCCATCAATGTGACCATTGACCTTAATCACCAGTATGTAAAATTTCTCTACTAAAGAGACGTCCATGTTTATGAATTAGTAAATATGAAAATAAGTCATTGATTACAGAGAGCCACACACGGAGGATCCCAGATCACAGCACGGAAGGAAGAATTGCTACTGAGCGTTGTTCCTCATTGCAAGGAATATCAGCAAAGAAAGCAGACTGAATATCCGCGGAAGTGCAGACCTACACAGAGGGTGGGGGGAGGAAGGGAGAGAAGAGGGAAGGGAGAGAAGAGGGAGGAAGGCGGACAGGGCTCATTCTCCACTTTATTGGATCACACGCAGCTACATCAGAGAATTGGTAACCACGACTCTGTTTTGATGGCATCCTGGTGCCTGTTAGCAACTGTGCCGTGGAAATGACAGGAAGGAACAGGGAGCAGCCAACGCCAGACTGGATCAAGATTCCACCACAAAGTGCAAGAGCCATTGCAGAAGAGCTTTGCATTAAAATCTGCTCCCTTCGAGCATTTTCATGGACTCAGAGACTCTCAGTGTGGGGGCCAGCAAGATGGCTCCGATGGTAAAGGCTCTTGACTTGCAAGCTTGTCGACCTGAATTTGTCCCCAGAACCCACACAAAGGTGGAGGAGAAACCGACTCCATAAAATCATCTTCTGGTCTCAACACGCATGGCTGTGACACATACGCCTACCCCCTCAACACTCTACACAATAATAATAATAATAAATAAATCTTAAAATGTAAATAATTAAATACCCCAGATTGGGATGTCTTCTGGTCTAGACACATACTCGTGCCTGAGCCTCCTCTCCTTTAGCTTGTTTTGCCTCTACCGACTGGGAGCTGGCTCATTACCTCCCAAGGTAGTCTCTTCATCAACTGTTTCCAACCCTCTCCATTGAGACTACAAAACAGATCTCAGACCTCTCTGGCATGACAGGCATCCCTGTAACAACCAAGAGAACCCCGTGAGACCTTCAATATCATGCTGTTCAAAGTGGCAGGAAAAAGAAGGCACTAGGCCTGGATGAAGTCCCTCCCTCCCTTAGTTACAGTTACTATGGCTATGATGAAACATCATGACCAAAACTAAATTGGGAAGGAAAGGGTTTATTTGCTTTATGCTTTTATCACGTCTATAGTCCATCACTGAAGAAAACCAGGACAGGAACTCAAACAGGGCAGGAACCTGGAGGCAGGAGCTAATGCGGAGACCAGAGACCATGGAGGGGTACTGCTTACTGGCTTGCTCCCTCAGGCTTGTTTAGCCTGCTTTCTTATAGAATACAGTACCCACTTGCCTATAGGTGGCCTTACTGCAATGGGCTGGGCCTTCCCTCAACAATCACTAAGGAAATGCCTTACAGGCTTGCCTACAGCTTGATGTTATTAGGGCATTTTCTCAATTAGCCTCCCATCTCTTCAGTGACTCTAGCTTGTGTCAAGTTGGCATAAAACTAGCCAGTGCACTCCCTCAGACCTCTGTCATGGAGCCCCCTGCCATCAAGTATTCTTAATCACTCTTGTGGTTCTTAAGGATTTGGGGATCAGCGCTCAACTCCTGACCTCTGTGAGGACAATAAGGGCCAAAGCTCTTGTGGGCACCAGAGGTAAGTACTAGAAGTCATGGAAGATGCTGGGGGACCTTTCCTGTGCCTGTCCTCTGACACAGAGGCCTGTGTTCAGTTGGAACACCCCCCGCCATACTTTATCCAGAAAGCCCCATTCCTCTCTCCAAACCCTGCCCTCTCTTTGCTGGAGAATCTCCAACAAAGAAAAGGCACCAAAAAACCCAGTTCCATATTATTGGTGGCTGCGGCAGCTCCGCCCCTGAAGTTGCCTGTAGCTCATGACCCCGCCCCAAATTGTCAGCTTTTGAGCATACTAGGGCACAAACCCAGTTTGTAGGGGACACATCATCATCCCTTGCTTACATAAGCTCCCTACTTTAGTCTGGGAGGAGGTGTGACTTCTCCTTCCTGGATCTCTGGAGCTGAAGAACTCACCCAGGAGTTGCTTTGCTCAAATAAACCTGTTCTTTTACTTCTTCAGTTTGGCTTGATCTGGCTTACTGCATGGGCGGAGAAATCTATTATCACGTTACAGAAAGCCCATTAGACGGGATTGGGGTACCTCTAAAATATCCTCTTGGCCATTGTCGTGGACCCATGGTTAAAAATCTATGATGTTGAAAGCCTAATCCCCAGTTCCTTCAGAATGCGTCTGTACTTGGGCATAGAATCTTTAAATCAGTTGAGGTATAGTGAGGTCATTAGCGTGCTTCCCAACCCAATGGGATTGATGTCATTATAATGAGAGGATTAATTGATGCATATTATTAATTAATTTATAATTATAATTAATTTGTAAATGCATATAATATTTTATTATGAGATTTTTCACACATGTGTATAAAGTAATTTGATTATATTTGCCCTATGACCTATTCTTGTCCCCTACTCTGCTCTTCTCAATTAGTCCCCTGGAACGTCTTTTTTTTTTTTTTTTTTGGATTTTTGAGACAGGGTTTCTCTATAGCTTTGGAGCCTGTACAAGCTTGTCCTGGAACTAGCTCTAGTACACCAGGCTGGCCTTGAACTCACAGATACCCACCTGCCTCTGCCTCCTCGGTGCTGGGATTAAAGGTATGCACCAACACCACCCGGCTGTCTTTTATAATACATATATACTTGCCTAAAAGAAAATGTGCAATATTTGTATTTCTGAGTCTGGCTTCTTTTGTTGAATGTGATAATCTTCAATTCTATTTATCTTCCTGGAAATTGCATCATTTTATTTTCCTCTATGATTGAATAAAAACCTTTTGTATACTACAACATTGTCTATGTCCGTTCATCTGCTGGCGGACTGACAGGTGGATTTGAGAAGGTGGCCATGTGAACAGTGCAGCAGTAAACATGACGTGCCAGTGTCTTTGCGGTGTGCTGACTCCGGGTCCTTTCCAGTATACGCTAGGAGCTCTACAGTTGGACCATATGGCAGTTCTATTTTTAGTGTAGTTTTTGGGAGGACCCTCCATTTCCATAGTGACTGCATTAATTTCCATTTCCACTAAGAATATGAGAATTCTCTTCGTCAGCCCCTGCTTCCTCTCTAGCACGTCTGTGTCTGTCTGCATGTATGTATGGATGTGTATGTATGGATGTTTATGTGTCTTTGTGTGTGTTCATGTCTCTTTGTGTCTCTGTCATGTCTGTCTCTGTCTATTCATGTGAGTGAAGGACTGTCTGTCTGTCTATTCATGGAGTGTGTGACTGTCTATTCGTGGGGGTGTGTGACTGTCTGTCTATTCGTGGGGGTGTGTAACTGTCTGTCTATTCGTGGGGGTGTGTGACTGTCTGTCTATTCATGGGGTGTGTGATTGTCTGTCTGTTTATCCATGGGGTGTGTGTCTGTCTGTCTGTCTGTCTGTCTGTGTGCTTCCTTCACAATAGCCATTCTGACTTGAGACAAAGGCTCCTTACAGTCTTGCTTAGGATTTCCCTGATGGCCATGGCTGTAACGTATTTTCAAGGAGAGAGCCCAGACTCTCACAGGTAGAGGGGTGTCTTGTTGGAATCTGCAGAGAAAGGATTCTGTGGCCGACAAGGGAATGTAGAGCCTGTGGTGAGGCAGGAGATCTGGAATGCCCTGCTCCACCCGACCTCCAACGTGTTAAAAGTAATACACTGTGAGAAGAGAGACAGGAGAAGGCTGGGGAGGAAATCAGAGCACGGTGTGACCGTGTCACCTGGAAACTAATTTTTGTACTTTAATTTTTTTTTAATTCTAATCTAAAAATTCAAAGAAAGAAACCACATCAGGGCATGGGTGATGGAAGAAAATAAACCCTATTAGGCCGTCATGCTGGCAGCGAATATTAATAAGAACCACGAGAAGGTCTAGAGGCAGAGCACATTAACTCAGGAACTTCTGTGTCTCCAGAACTTTCATGTGTGGAACGGACGCTTAAAAAAAAAATCCCACACTAGCTCAGAATTGAGAAATAGATGGTTATTTATTTAGGGGTAAACTCACAAATCAGAATTCTCTCCTTGAACGGAGAATAGAGATCGAATCCAGCAATCCAGCAATCCGAAAGAGCAGCAGGGGAAAAAGAAGAAAGGGTGGATGCAGGCTCTGCATCAGCATATATGGTTTAAGAGGCCACGCCCCAGTAGGCGGGTAACCACAAGCCGTAAGATTTCCTACCGCATTCATGTGAGCTGATATTCCTTTCTTCCCAGTGACAACTGTCAGAGGGTGTCGAGAGCCACACACAGGAAATAATGAAGCATTTCAGTGAAAGGATGGAGACCTGACTTTGACCCTGTAGCTCCAT
>NW_004949204.1:435658-443596 GCF_000317375.1 Microtus ochrogaster
GCTTCCATAGTTACTGCTCTGTAGTACTAGAATTCTCAGAGGTTGAGTTAGTTAGTTACCTTAGGCTAATTCAAGTATATCCAAGATACAGTGATAATTACCAGGGCATGGCTAGTGACATGGCTGTGCAGGTAAAGGTGCTTGCCACTAAGCCTGAGAACCTTGCACATGGTGGGATGGAAGATCCAGATTCCTACGAGTCACCCCCTGACTTCCACACATTGTAGTGCATACACCCCTTACACACACACGCACACACACACAAATAAATTAAATAAATATATACATGTCATAAATAATAATTACAATAGGAGGGAACATCCTGGGATAGAGCAGGTAGCATGGTGACATAAACAGGGTTTCTGCTTCAAGTCACCATCATAGGGACCCTGATTCAGGGTCACAGATGAGGGAGAAGCATGGGACAATAAGGAGGCCAGGCTTAGGGCCAGCAGCTCAGGGGTTTTGAGCAATCCCAAAAGGTTGTCATGAGCTATTGAACAGGATTTGCCACCCTTGACGGCAAAGCAGGGAGACTAACGTGCTGTGACATTTTGAATTTGCTTGGTACCTTCCTGCCAAACAGATCAAAGCACCTCAAAATAAGTTTTTTCCTAAACTTCTGAGAATTAGGCACTGAGGAAAATTCCATTTCCTCTATTCACTATCTTCGAGCTCAGAATAATCGCCAACATGTGACCATTCTCTCTGGTTTCCAGAAAGGTTTTCCACACATGTCCTCGGTGACACCCTGGGGAACCGTGTGGGGAAGACCGGCCCCAATTTCCGAAGGGTAAAGCAGAGACCTCATGGGGTTGTTCCAGAGAAGCCATCATCCACCCTAACCTGTTGGTGCTATTACCATGGCCCAGCGTCATGCCGCAAAGGTCACAGACAGAGCCAGTCCCCGAAGGCCAGAATGAGACTGGGAGGTGAGCTCTGAGCATCCTCCAGGTGACTACTTCCTCCTTCTTAAGACACCCAGTGTACTGGGTGGTTTGGTGTGTCAACTTGACACAGCTGGAATCATCCAGAGGAAGAAGCCTCAGCTAGGGAAAACTCTCCTTGAGATCCAGCTGCAAGGCATTTTCTTATTTAAGGATCAATGGGGAGGGCCCAGCCCATGGTAGATGGTACCATCCCTGGGCTACTGGTCCTGGGTTCTATAAGAAGGTGGATTGAACAAGCCAGGGGAAGCAAGCCCGTAAATAGCACCCCTCCGTGGCTACTGCATCGGTCCTGCTTCCAGGATCCTGTTTTGAGTCCCTGTCCTCCAGTGGTGAACAGCAATGTTGAAGTGTAAGCCTAAAACACTCTTTCCTCCCCAACCTGCTCTTTGGTCAAGGTGTTTCATTGCAACAATAGAAACCCTAAGACACCCAGTATTTCTATGTTCCTAACACCTTCTCCCCATTTGCTCCTTCAGGACTCTCTCTCTCTCTCACACACGCATGCACATGTATACACACACACAAGCCCATCTTCCCAACCTGAATACCACAGTTAGCTGCATCCCACCGAAGTCCCCTACATGCAGTATCACAAGAAAAGCCACCTTCCCTGGGTGGGCTTCCCTCTCCCCTGCTGAGCTTCATGACACTGGTGACCTCCTTCTCTGAGACTGGCCAAGACTCTAGCCAGCCAGTCTCAGCAGGGAGAGCCGAACGTCACTACTGAACTTTAACATTGATAAAACACCTAGCAACGTACTGGCATCAAATGGTGGCTGTATTTATAACAGAGACCAAGATACACACAATTCCACCTACAGCGACCCATGCATGAGTTTCTCAGCCTTGGGCATCTCTCTGCAGCAGGGAAAGCAGCGGTGCTCCACTCAGGGATCACCTGCAAGGGGAGAGCCTGAGACACAATGGCAGGGAAACAGGAGGTGAAGAATGTGGTTAAAAACTAAGTCCATCCCAGGCACTGCAGCAAATAAACAAAGCCTTTGTCTTAGGAGCAAAGAAGGGGCTGGGACAGGCTGGGAGGAAGTCCCTCTACACATGAACCCATGAAGGCCCTCCTTGGGCTGGGTAGTGTTCCACTGGAGTGCTGTTTAGGGGCTTGACTGGGTCAGCTTTTTTCCCTGCTGCCTTCCAATTCTGAGCTCAGCTAGAAGGCTGTCCTCCTGCATCCCACACCCAGCGTGGCTTCCCAGGCTCTCACTGGAGATCTCTTACAGAGAACAGAGCTTCATGAGACTGTCGACTCATGCCACTAAGCCGGGCTTTTTTTACTGGGTGTTGGAGATCCAAGCCCAGGCCCCAGGCTTGCACAGCACATTCTTGACTGAGCGAGCCACCTCCCAAGCCCCAGAACTCAATCTCCATTCCAGGTGCTCTCCAGTTGGAGCAAGAGTAGCAGTAACAGCTTCATTGCAGGGAGTTATGGTTCTCTGGGGGTGGAGGTGCCTCTGCTCTAAGTTGGCGTATTCTATCAGGATTGTCTGTTGTACTCACTACAAGCAGGGGAGGGGCAAGGGCAGGTCACGGGGTCCTCTCTGGTACCCACAAGAGCATCTCATCCCTGCCACACCTGAAAACCTTTCTCATGTCCAAGCATGAAGACTTGCTCACATCTGTGATCCTTCAAACCCACTGACCATGCCTCAGTTCCTTCCCTCCAGAGGATCGCCGCCTTTCTCTCTCTGCTCCTGGCAAGTGTCTGCCTTCTTTCCCAAGGAAATATTCATACAGCATCTTTCTCAGGCACAGCTGTCCATGATTAAAGCAAATAAGAACCACTGCTTAATTTTACCCTTCATTATGGCCGTTTATGTTCTGGAACAAACCGACACTTGATGTGTGCCATCCAAAGTCCTTAAAGCAGTCCTCCAGACCCTCTCGGGGGGGGTGTCATGAGGTCAAAACTATTTTTTATAATCATAATAAAACATTGATTCTTCCCTCTTACTTTCTCTTGAGCACTGAATGCGACTCTAAGATGCGTGAGGAATGGGATTGCACGCCAAAGCAGACATGCGAATCCAGCAATCTTCTATTCGGCTACCCATGAGCAAGATTTGGAAGCACGAAATGATGCCGCTTCTTATTCTTGTAGAAAACATAGTATTTTTCACAAAATAAGTTATTAGGCACACACAAATTCTTCTTTAATCTGAATTCATTTTCTGTGTGTTGATTATTAGTAACTGTAGCCCAGCTGGGCATAAGCTCTTTGGTATCCTCAATAATTTTAACTGTATGCAGAGGGTCCTAAGACCAGAATGCCTGAGAAGAACTACTACTCACTCTCTCTTTTTAAGTACACACACAGTCTTTTTGTCTCAAGAAAGTTCTCACATATCGGTGATAGCTGACAGACAAAGTAATTTCTATTTCACAAAGAAAACTGATGGCTGGAAAACTAAGATGTGTTTGTCACATATGTATTTCAGAAGAACGTGTATAACACAGCTTTGCATGGCTGAACAACCCTCTTATGCCTTCTGAAAGTGACAGGAACATACATCTTCAGCCAAGTGTGGTGGAGTGTGCCAAGAATCCCAGCACTCCAAAGACTGGAGCAGGGGGACCAGAAGTTCGCAGTCATCCTTGGCCACAGAGCAAGTTCTAGACCAGCCTGGGCTCCGGTGAGACCTTGCCACAAACTACAGACTGACAGAGAGAGAGAGAGAGAGACAGACAGACCCCCTTGACTGCTGCTTTCTTCCTTGCTGTGACAGAACACCTGAGGGAAGCGACTACAGGAAGGGTTTATTTGGCAATGGTCTGAGGGGTTACATCCTGCTCTGATGGGGAAGCAGCGGTAACAGGACATTGCGGGGTGTCATTGTGCCCACCATCAGGAAACAGAGAGAAGGGAGCCCTGGTGCTCCTCTAGATTCCCCTTTTCCCTTTTAGATGGCACCACCCAGACTGAGGGTGAGTCTTTTCCAAGTTAAATTTCTTTTTTTTTCCTTTTTTTTTTTTTCCAAGACAGGGTTTCTCTGTGTAGCTTTGAAGCTGGTCCCAGAACTCACTCTGTAGACCAGGCTGGCCTTGAACTCACAGAGATCCACCTGCCTCTGCCTCCCAAGTTCTGGGATTAAAGGTGTGCACTACCGCCACCCAGCTCCCAAATTAAATTTCTCTGGGAACTCCCTTACAGACATAGCCATAGGTGTGTCTCCCAGGTGACTCCAAATCCAGGTGACCATGGAGACTTGTCATCTTGCATACTCTAAAGCTAGAGCTTCTCTATAACATATGAAACATAAACCCTTATATAACATGTAAAAAGTGAACACAATATCTGGCTGTAAAATTATCTTAATAATTTATGTCAGTATTCTATGTCATTTGGTATTAAGTAATCCATGGCTATTAACTAACTCTTAGATTTTTTTTTTTTTTGGTTTTTTTTCGAGACAGGGTTTCTCTGTAGCTTTGGAGCCTGTCCTGGAACTCCCTTGGTAGACCAGGCTGGTCTCGAACTCACAGAGATCCGCCTGCCTCTGCCTCCCGAGTGCTGGGATTACAGGCGTGCGCCACCACCGCCCGGCTAACTCTTAGATTTTTGCTGAAGGTTTTTAACTACCCAAATATCATGGTAAAAATATTCAAGATAGCATCTATCTTTTTCAATTGCTGTTGGTATAAGAGCTTATAGATATTATTGACACATAGACTCACAGACACGTATAGTACTTGGAACAGCTTTTGTGGCCAACCAAGAGTATGGGTAGGGGCTGACATGTATCTCAGCTATAGAACACTCACCTTGAATGCTCCAGTGTCCGGTACTTCCTTATTGATGGTTGTTCAGTTGGTTGGTTTGTTGGTTGATTGAATGTGAGACAGGAGTTCAAGCTCAGGATCTTGCACATACTGGGTAGGTGCTCTACCACTGTGCTCTACCCCAGCCCAATGCATTAGTCTCTGGATTCTATCCCTAGAATCACCACCCCCCAAAAGTTTGTCCTTAACAATGAGTCAACACAAAATCTCCCAGTTCTGAGGTCAGGGCCATGTTTCTCTTCACAGTTGTCTCAATTGATTTGTAGCCCAAATAGCCGCATAAACAAAAAGGAATTCTGTCACCTTTCAGCAGTAGAAAGCAATTTCTATCCTCCATCTTTGGGGATTCTCAAATGCTCAAGCTGTACAAAAAATGTACATTTTCAGCCATTACCACCACCAGGGGAGTAACATTGGTCTGGTGGGCATGAGAAGCAAACGAAAAGACAAAATCTGTAAAGAGGCTGATGACGGAGTGTTACGGTCTGAACCAAGCATGTTCCCACAGGCTCATATGTTTGAACACTTGGTAGCCAACTGGTAACTCTGTCTGATGGGGTTCTGAAACCTAGCTGGGAGATGTCTGTAGGTCGCTGGGGGCCAGGCATCTGGGGATTATACCTACCTCTGATCCCAGTCTGAAGTCTCCTACTTCCTGGTCTACCAAGATGTGAAATGCTGTTGCCTCGTGGTCCCACCACTAAGGAGAGAGTCATCCCGGCCACCCTACCTTCCTCACCATGACGGTTGTGCCCTAAACCCACCAATCCCAGTAAATCCCCCCGAGGTTGCTTCTTACCAGGTATTTATTTGGTCAGAGCAATGAGAAAAGTAACTGAATATAGGGATCACTCGGATGGCCGACGAGAGACAGGCTGCCCTTCAGCCCTTTGGTGAGCTCCTCTGGCAACAGGCACCTGGTCCTGCCAGGTGATTTCACTGGTCATGGGGCAAGAGCCCCCCACAGCCATTAAAGGATATGATTAAAATATACTTTTCAAATGGCAAAATCGTGACTCCTGATTGACTTATACTATAACAAGAGTACACACCAAAGGCTTAATTAACCTATGGATTGAGGCAGGAACCCATAACTACACAAATCAGGTTAGAGAGAAATCCAAAAGACAGAAAACTGAAAATCCTGAAGAGGATTTGCCAGCAGAAACAAGACAGGCTTCTTCCATGGGAATCGAAGTCAATTTCATGTTTTCCAGGGAAACCTCATTTGCCGTCCTATAGACAGGCTTCCCACAAGTGGGTTTCCTCCATGGCTGAGCTGCAAAGTCTCCAAATACAAAGACCAGTGCAGACTCCTAAGAAGTGAAGGACCTAGGAAGGGTCTTCTAGACCCTGAGGGCTGTGCTTCTAAAACTCAAGAGACACCAATTAATTTTAAGAGCATAGTGTATTGAACCCAGTCATTCCGACAGGAATCTCTAATGATTTACTGTATATCAGGGCGCACTGTAGAGCTGTCTGTGTAATTCAGTGTGAATCAGACTCGCCGCATTTCAAGTGGCCGTTGTGGTTAGCAGCCCGATGACAAGTACCACAAGACAATGTCTCCTCCCAACGAAAGGATACCTGGTCATCATTTTACATATTTAAAAGTCATTCAGATTTTTTTTCTGAAAAAAAAAAAGAGTTAAAACAGAAAGGTTTTTTTAAGGTTAAACAAGTGTCATTTAAAATAAAATCTCATTTTTAATGAAATAGAAATTATGCTGAGAGAGTAGAGAATAACTTAGGCAAGGCAGCTCATGTCTTGTAATTTCCGTCCAGGGAAAGTGAACACAGAGGATCAGGGGTTCAAACTCAGCCCATCTAGGTATTTGAGGTCTGGCTGAGCTACCTGCAACCCTGTCTATAAAAAACAAAAGCGCCTGAGCAGAGATGTGATACCCAAGTCTTTGTTTTGATTCTCCCTGAAGAGGGGAGCTATAGGTGTGGATTTTTTCTTCTTTTTCAAAACTTACTCTCTATAATTTTCCCACAGCAAATAAACCTGCTTCTGCAATAAAAAAGAAATCAATAAAATGCAATTTTGAAAAGACCACATTTTAAAGCTGCCAAAGTGGGGTTTATTTACCTTGAACAAATTTTAATGCAATATCAGGCCACATGCTCCCAGGCCAGTTCTTTGGGTTTTTGTTTTGTTTGGTTTGTTCTTTTTAGACAGGGTTTCTCTGTGTAACAGTCCTGGCTGTCCTGGAACTCGCTTTGTAGACCAGGCTGGCCTCGATCTCACAGAGATCCACCTGCCTCTGCCTCCTCAGTGTTGAGAATAAAGGCATACACCACCACTGCCTGGCTGGGGGTTATTCTTAGACCCAGGACCATATGAGAAAAAAAAAGGCTCCTCGAATGTTGAAACGCAGTTCATGGCATGAAAATGGAACATTCTCAGGAAGACCTACAGCAACATGGATAAAAGTTACATGTCTTCCTACTTTCTGCCTTTGACTTCACATAGGTCAAGTAGCCTTTGAAGGCCAATGTCCCATTCTTGGTTACCATCCCCCATGGGTAGGCCATCTGGTCTGGAGTCTGACCTCTAACCTCACCTGAACCTCTTTAAGTGTTAAACATCCACTCTTGGATTTATTTTATCCCCCAGTGTCCTGTTCTGTGAACTAAAAGGAAAAAGGACACACCCACGGTCCTTCACGGAATCCTAGACCCACGGCAATTCTTTTCTCACTTAGAATCGGTCCTTAAGACAGAGATCATGGTTACTGTGCCCTTTAGCGCTCTGAGCACACCCCAAACTACCATGAATACTGGGAGCTGGACCTGGTGGGCCACACATAGAATCCCAACACTTGGGGCTGCGGTAGGAGGACTACAAATTCAAGACCAGTCTGGGCTACATAGTGAGGTCATGTCTCAAAACAAACTGCTTAGTGCTTGTGTTGGTGCTCACCTCTCTCACACTAGCCAGCCGGAGGGATATTTCTCTCACCATGGCAAAAGCAGCTCTTTTCCAGCCTTGTGTCTTCATGAGAGTGCCTTCATTTCTGTCCTCAGTGCTGAAGCAAAATGCCTGACACACAGTGGAAGGAAGGGGGGGGGTTTACTTAGACTCTCAGCTTGAGGCAATACAGGTTGTCACGAGGGAAGCAGCTCTGGCTGCAGTCCATGTTGCATCCACACTCTGTCCACACTGCATCCACGCTTTATCCACAGTGCATCC
>NW_004949204.1:443826-468835 GCF_000317375.1 Microtus ochrogaster
TCCACACTGCATCCACACTTAGTCCACACTTAGTCCACACTGCATCCACACTTTGTCCACGCTGCATCCACACTTTGTCCACGCTGCATCCACACTTCATTCACTCTTCAGTCACACTACATCCACACTCTGTCCACACAGCATCCACACTGCATCCACACTCATCCACACTGCATCCACACTTCGTCCACACTGCATCCATGCTTCGTCCACACTTCATTCACTCTTCGTTCACACTACATCCACACTCTGTCCACACAGCATCCACACTCGTCCACACTGCATCCACGCTTTATCCACAGTGCATCCATGCTTCGTCCACACTTCACCCACAGCCAGGAAAGACAGAAACACCCTGCAAACCTCCTCCCTTTTCCAGCCCACAAATGACACCTCCCATATTCAAGACAGGTCTCCACCCCCGAGTGAAAACTTTTCAGAAACTCTCTAGATGTGTTTCCAGCATGAGTCTGAACACATCCAAACTGACAGTGGATATTAACCAGAACATTCAACTGATCAAGTAGTAAAAGATTCTTTACTGCGTTTTTAAAAAATAAAATTTTATAAACTAATCAGGAGCAGAGCTGGGCTTTCCAATGACCTCAGCTCCCCAAGGGGCTAATGAGGCAGTGTGTTGTATGGTGGGACAGAAGCAGGACAAATAGATGACCACAGAACTTTCTCATAAGCTCCCCGGTCTCTGAGGTGGCCCTAAGAGTTGCTTTCTTACCCTCATTATTATTCTTGCTTAGTACACAAACGAATTCTGTTGAGGGAGAAAAAGAGCAGAAAACAAAGCTTCATTATCCTTGTCTGTATAATGTTGGCATTGTGAGACTCAGTGATTTCTAGGTTCCTTCTGACTTGAAGAATCTGTGTGCATGAAGAAAAGCAAGTTTCAAGGTGTGGATTTCAAACAAGGGACCAGAACTGCTGGATGATCCTGCGGTTCATCCAGGGTGCGGGCTGCGAGCATTCTGATTGGAAAAGAGGACGAACTTTTCTTTCAAATTTGAATTAAAAATAAATACAATAACCACAATCACACCACAGGCTGGAAGGAATGGCCTTTAATTTCCAGAGTGCTCTCAGCATTCAGACAGCGATGACACACTAGAACTAACTGATGTTTTCTTCTACATACCCTCCAGAGTCCTTTTCTCCTGTGTCGCCTGTCTCATTTCTCACTGCCCCTGCTTATGGATCTGATTGTCTGTTTGCCGTGTGGCAACTGAATGCAGGACCTCACAAGCTCAGCCTTGACTCTTCCCATCTCACCCCTGCCCCATCTCACCTCTGCCCCATCTCTACAGATCTTTAGATCTTCACGCTTCCTGTCTTCTTTCTCCCTCTCTCAAAATCCATTTCTCTGTTTTCTTGTCCCGGTTTTGGCTCCTGCTCTGTGACAATGACCTAGATACAGAGGTTTGACGCTCAGCTCACAGTTATTTTAATGGCTAAATAGAGCTCAAAGTGTTCTCCACATAGGTTTGTTGCTGAGAAATGTGACGGAATAGGAGGTGAAAAGAGTGGGCTGATGAAGAACCTTTTCCAGGGCATGGAGATTGAGACAGGCCCTTTCTGTGTAGTCTTGGCTGTCCGGAGTTCACTATGAACCAGGCTGGCCTCAAATCCACAGAGATCCACCTTCCTCTGCCTCACGAGTGCTGAGATTAAAGGTGTGCACCACCATGCCTGCTTAGGTGAAGAAGCATCTTAACACAGCTCCTTGCTCTTTTGGAGAAACCCCTTTCCCAGAAGGATCCAAAGGAAAAGCCGTTAAAAAGGGAGGGGCTAGATTGAGGCTAGTCGAACGTCAGCGAGCCATCCTGGGATCATTTACTACTTACTGGAGAGTGAAGCCTCCTGGAGTGGGAGGAGGAGCAAGCAGCAGCAGCAGAGGTTGACTTTCCACCAAGCAGATGTCCTTTGGAATTCTTCTTCTGCTCCTCAGAACAACGTGACTTCCTGGACATCTCCGGTTGAACCAGTAAGAAATGAGTCCCGTTACCTCGCTGGGTGGAGCTGTAAAGATGGGGTGATGTGTTGTGGATGATCTACCTGACCCTGCTTGCAGCCAAAGTTTTAAGTACTTCCTCCTCCTTTCATGACAGTCCCAACATGTTCCTTGTTCTCATTTGTTGTAAGGTTATTTCAATCCTAGTGCATGTGGGCTTGTAACACCTAGTAGCCTTGGGGTTTGCGGGCTCTGGCCCCAATCTTTGCCTATTCCCTTCTCTTCCCACCACCTCCATTCACGGATGGTCTTGAGTTTGAAGCTTTGGGAGGGTCCTCAGATGTCTCCCCCATCCACAAGCTTACCCTCTTTCATCCTTGACTCTCAGATCACTGCTCAGAACCACCCATCAAGTCAACAGCCACAGGAAACACGGCTCCTCCATTCCATGGTGATGGGTCTCGAACCCGTTTCTCCCTTGTCTGATTTCATCTACTTTATCTGGCCTTTAAGGAGGTCTTTAGTAAGTCACACCAAATTAACCTCTGTGTCCATTATTGTGGAAGTGTCGCATGTTTTTATATCCCTCACACTGTTCTACAACTTTGAATAAATAATAGTTCCACGTGTGAGTGCGTGCTATGCATGCTATGCCCTTTACACAAATTCCCTCCTGAAATGCATGGTGACCCTGGGAGGCATACGAAGAAGCTAAGGCTCAGGATGGGCTTCTTTGCCAATGTCAAGTATCCATAACGATTTGGGAACAAGGATCCACATCCAGAGATAGATGACACTATGCTCAAATTAAATAAAGAGAATAAACTAATCAAAATAGCTAAAAGCTAAGTACTGAGGATACCTGAAATCTCAGGTTTGGGTGAGATTTTTATCAGCGTTGTAGGCCAGTTAACTAGCCTTCAGAAATAGGCAGCCTGAGAAAGCAAGCACTCAAGTACCAGCCCAACTAAATGCTGCAGAAAACACTTTCTGCCACTAGGGGGCTCCCTCCACCTTAGGCAAAAGAGGATCAGAAGCTCTTCCTGCTATGAGCTAAGAGGGTGATTAACTACATCTTCCAGAAGCGCGAGACATTTTGCAAAAATTTCCCTGGGCAACTGGGAAGACCATAGGCAGGGCCCCAAGCTGGAGCAATTTTCACAGACCCATCCCAGACTTTCTAGGGTTAGAAGTGTTTTGAGGTTCAACAGGAGAACACAAGACTGAGAGAAGACAGAAAAAACATTTTTCCTTTCAGAATTGGAGATCAAAGGGAGCAACCCAGCAGCCCCTAGATCAGCGATTCTCAACCTGGGGGGTCAAACGAAGAGCATTGGAAAACACAGATGTTTACATAATGATTCATAACAGTAGCAAAATTACTATTATGAAGTAGCAATGGAATAATTTCATGGTTAAGGGGGTCACCACAACATGAGGAACTGTATTAAAGGATCGCAGCATTAGGAAGGTTTAAAATCATTGCCCTGCATGCAAGTTGTGTGGCCCTAAATTTATCCAGAATGGATTGCCCAGTGGGACCCCACACTTAGGAGGACTGGGGTTTCACAAGCTGATGTATATTTTGTTAAAATTCAGTGGATCCTGCTCCCTCCAACCGAAATGATAAAGTACGATTTCCTCTGAAAATATCCCTATTTTGAAAAACACCTCAGGAAGGCAGCCGGATTCACACCCACACCACCACCCGCGGAACTAAGGGAAGCCCTGGAAGGAAGCCTCTTCTTCAACAGCAGTTGGAGATCCCCGGGAATCCAGGGTAGGGGTGAGGGGCAGGATTGATGTTGTATTTCAACACGGTTTCGCAACAGCTTTGGGGTGACATCAAATGAAAAGAGGCAAATTGTAAAGCCATATTTAAGCTGTCACCCCAACTACAGACTAACGGCGGAGCTCAGGGAAAGGCTTGGGCGTTAGGTTAGTTAAGGGAGAGGGGCTCCTCCGGGCTCCTTTTACAGGATTGTTTTTTTGTTCAATCAAGTGTGCACAAAGGTGAAACTGGGCTGGGAAGGTGGTAAACATCTGTAATCCCAGCACTCGGGAGGCGGAGGCAGGAGGATCACTACAAGTTCCAGGCTAGCGGGGGCTACAAAACAAGATCCTTAAAACAACAGTCAGGAAATAAAACAAGAATCGGTGACGTTGACGTGAACCGAGTTTAACACACACACACACACACACACACACACACACACACACACACCCCGCAGAGATTTCATTATCTTTTAAAGGAGCTGTCAAAAATAGGGTAGGCATCTTGAACCTGGGCGCTGCGCTGGAGAAAACTGTAGTCATCCAGGGTTACCTACAGGTAACTGTAGGTTAGAGACAACAGAGTGGGCAGATGTGAACCGAGGCGACCCAGAGTGGTTGTTCCCGTGGTCGATGGGAACAGTTTTCTTGCTATGACCTCTCCAGCCTGCAGTTCCGCCAGCGTGAGACTCGGTAGGGCGCTAACCCGGTGGCGCAAGTGGGGACCGGCAGCCTCGGAGATCCGCCGCCGTCGCATTGTTTCAGCCCCTCGGGTGGGGTCTTGCAGGGGGAGGGGAGGCGGTGTGTCCTCGGGAGCCGCCCCATACCCTCCCAGGGGACCCGTACAGCTGCGCGCCTCAGCGCCCAGGCTTTGTGAAGGGTCGCTAGTTACCATGGGATCGGAAAGGAACGCGGAGAATGGTACTTAAAGAGCTGGGGGCTGGAGAGGTGCTAGGGCAGTGCCCTCTGTCCCCTCTCGGACCCCGGCCCTGCATCAGGGACTGTCGGGATTTGTAGTCCCAAAGGCGGCGGCCGCGCGAAGGATGCGGGGTGCTGTTGATCCCGCCTCCCCCCTCCAAACCTGCTAGCGCGAGGTGGCGAGGGCTGGGGCGGAGCCCTCGGATCGGTGATTGGCCCAGGCGACTCCCAGCCCCCACCCTCGTCCCCACCCCCGCTCGCCACTCGGGACTCCAGCTCCAAGCGCGCAAGGCGGCCACCGAGCGAGCGCGCTAGCAGCCGCTCCCGCCCAGTGCATCCGCAGCTACCGCGCCGCGGCGAGACCCACAGACCGACCGACGGACCCGCACAGTTGCAGCATCCTGGAGGAGTGGGTGATGGCGTGGGGAGGGTGGTGGGCTTAACCTTCCCGGGCTGGTGCATCCATCCCGCGCTCTCTGTTTCTCCACGAAGCGCACAAAAGGGAGGGAATTGGGATGCGCCTAGGCTCTCCGGGCGCGGAGAGAGATGTTTAGGATTGGGGCAGCCATCCGGACTAAGGTGGGGGCGCTAGTCAGGTTCTTTGTACGCCCACCGAGCTCTGAGTGGTGCCTTGCGGCGCCTTAAACCGTTGAATGTGTGCTGGAGAGATTTATAAATAAGTAGGGTGAGGAGGCGGCCGAGTTGAAGGGGTTCACGCCTAGCACCCACTAGTCGCGCCGCCGTAGCTGGTCGACGTACAGTAAATGGCTAAAAGGGTGAGATTACGGGGAAGTGTTTCTCTAGTGACCGACCTGCCCCACGGTATCCCTGGATCGTCACTGCCCCTGGTACCCACCCAACGCCTAGATGCACGTCCTTGGTTTTTTTCCCCCAACCTGGACCAAACCCGGGGACCGTCTGTATCTTCTATCCCGCTCCGTAGCAGAGCAGAGGCCTTCGAGGCACCCGCGGGAACCACAAAGGCCTCTTGGATCTGCCCAGTCCCAAGCGCCATGGCCCTAGGTCCCTCCGCTGGAGCCCTGTCGCCCGCCAAGTCCGCCACGCAGCACAGATCTTGGTGGGCGAGGGACGTCGACGCCCCGGGGCCTGGGAAGCTGGGTGGAGACTAACCGCGAAGGGGACAAACGGGGGTGGAGGTCTGGATTTGAGCAAAAAGAAAACTGAGGTGGGGACAGGTGATCGAATCTGAGGGAGGCGGCCGTGGCTCGGGAAGGACTGAGAAGTGGGTGGGGAGGGGGGACGGGTCTGAAGCTCTGCGCAGGTGGCGCGGGGCGAGGCTGGTCTGAAGAATGAAGAGGGGAGGAGAGACGAAGGAGGGTGCAGACCTCCTGGGTTCGAGTAGTGTAGTCAGTCGTGGGGAGGGGACTGAGGTTGTGCAGGGGAGGGGTCCTCATGAAGGGAGGGTTCTCCGTCGGGGGAGGGGCAGGCAGTTGAGGAGGGGCAAGTCTTCGCCTGACGACCCTCAGCTCTAGGCCAGTCGCCTAAGGCCTAAGACGCTGGCTGGGCGTGGTCCTTGGACTAAGCAAGGGAGCTCCGGTGGCGGGTCCCCGACGGGGCTGGGCTGGCTCGGCTAGGAGCTTTGTTTCTAAGCTTGGAATAACCCATGGGGACTCGTTTAGAATTTTATGATAATCCGCAGCGCCCCCCGGCACACCCTGTTCGCGTTTAGCTGAAAGGCTTTGCCCAGCGGCAGATGCTGCCAGGGAGGTGGATGGGGGGGGGTCGTCTCCCGCCCCGGAGACCCCGAGAACAATAGCCTGCATATGTCCACCCTCCCTAGAATTCAAGTGTGAGGTGCTCTGGTGCAGAAAACGCTCTCTGAGAAACCTCAGAGCACGTGCTGTCTCTGGGGTTTGCCGTAGGGCACCTGGCACCCCTGGGAATTCTGAGTGGGAGTCGCATGTGTTCCCCAGGCTGTGGAGCCTGGGGACAGCCGCCGCCCCCGGCTTCTAGTGCCGCTCCGGCTGCCAAGTCTCTGACCCCGCCACACGCGATTTGACGACTTTAGATAGTGGCGCGGAGCAGCATGGCAGAGATGCAAGTCCCAGAGGCCGAAGGTCGCCCTGGTGCAAAACAGGCTTTGTTTGTCCAGACCACCTGAGCCCAAGTCTCCGGACTGCTGTGCTTCCTAAATGAGCCCTCAGGGCTGGTGAGGTTCTGGGTAAATTGGGGAGAAACCTTAGGGTGGCTGTTACACGTCAAGGGTGCGGCTCTTGGGTTTTAGAACTTGCCGCGGAGGACTCAAAGCTTCGCTTTGTAGGTGACCACACCCAAGCAAGGACATCCCTTGCAGATTACGCGCATATTGTCTCCTGACCAAAGAGATGGCTATGGTATATAGGTAGTGGCTGCTTGCCCATAGGAAAGCTGATGAGCAGAGAGTAAACACACGCCGAGGTCTTCAGTCTAAACGCCCTCTCTATTGCTGGCAGGCTAAACATCTTGCATGTCGGCTGTAGCGCCCTGACATGCGAACTAACAGCCAAAAGCCTGAATTCTGTTATTTATAGTTTTAATTCTGTGACTGATAAGCTAAAGTGAATCTTAGGAATAACGTTCAATTATTACTGACTTGCAAAAAAAAAAAAGTGAACCAGACATGTTTTTATTGTGGGATTGAAAAAACTAAATGACAAAACATAGAACGTATGTTATCTCGGTTTGCCATCAAATTAACTGGTGGGCCATTTTGGCCCTCCTAACCCAGCCTTGAAACCTGGGGGTTTTCATTCCCAGTCAGTTTATGAATTAAAGTATTCTCTGACAGTGGAGGGGAATGGTCACCCACCTCCGGGGCCATTTGAAACCCCAACAACCTAACTAGGAAATCAGTAAGTCCGAGCTTGTTGGTTTTAAAAGGTGATGATTTGAGGTGGTGCCTCTCGGAATTTACAGCTAGTCTCCAAAGGCTAGCTGGGATGCTGCCTGCTGAATTATTTTTTTATTGTAGTTTTATTAAATCTTACACACAGACACACACACACAATATGTATTTATATCTGAATACATTCATCCCGGCATATGAAAACTAGAATTTTAACATTACAAACCCATAAAGCTGACAATGGAGAGCTTTTATTGTGAAAGAAATGCTTTTTTTCCCTTTCTTCCCAAAAGGAAAACATTTTGAAAGGGACCGTTTTGTTGGTTTGCTCTGTTTGTTACAAACCTGTGAATTTGGGGGTTTGTTTTGGTTTGGTTTTTTAGAGGCAGTTTAGCCCAAGCTGGCTTCAAACTTGCAGCAATTCTCCAGACTCCGTAGTGCCACACACTTAAGCCTGAGTCACCATGCTGGCCAATCCTATGGATTCTCAAGAAGGCTGGTTCTACGAGAATACCCAGCACTGCCCTCAGGAAGGGGATGGTGGATAAGGGTGTCGGTGTGTTAAGCTGGCTTTTGCAAGAAAGAGGAGGAGAAAGCACACACACCCTTGTCCCCCTAACTCCCCATTCCCTACCCCTGCTTCTGCTGGGGCTGCTGTAGAACATAGAACCCGGGAAGAACAGAGACAGGCGGCCCCAGAAAAGGACTTCTAGGTGCCATTTTTTTACTCATTTCCGTGAAACCAGGGACTTCATTTAAGTACACAATTTTGTAGTTGACCCAGGGACCCCAGGAATTTTCAGCGTGGCCTCTAGGCCACTGTGGTGTTAGCCTTTGTGGTTGCTTGATTGCCGTGGGCCGCATGCTTCTATCTCTGGAAACAATTCGCACGCAAGGTGGAGTTACACAGCCGACCAAAATTAAAATTAGCCTTGGGAACCTGGAGTGGCCTTCATTTTTGATATCTACGCCTCTCTCGTCTCCACGCTCCTTCTGCCTCCTCTCGGCTCCTCTGAGCAGTAATTCAGGTGCTTGGCGCCATTGGCAAATCTCCAAGGCAAAGGCAAACTTTTTTCTTCGATATTTTTCTTTGTAGGTAGAACGTAGAAAAAGTAAGGGATGGCAACCTGGAATTGTACGACTAGAGTCGCTGAGAACCTGTCTATCTTTCTCATATAAAAATAATTTCCAAGGTTCTGATAGGATCTGGTATCTTCCCCCCTTCCTCTATAAACCTCAGTTTCAGAAAAGAATAAGTTTATGGTAGCTAATAGAGCCATCGTGCAAAATGCCTTGTCAATGTGAAGTACTGTAGAAAGAAATTGGTGCCGTATGATAGCAAATAAGTGTATTTCACTATCATTTATTTATTATTGATTTTTTTTTTGAGACAGGGTTTTTCTGTAGCTTTGGAGCCTGTCCTGGAACTCACTTTGTAAACCAGGCTGACTCAAACTCATGTAGATCTGCTTGTCTCTGCCACCGAAGTGCTGGGATTAAAGGTGTGTGCTACCACCACGCTCTTTTTTTTTTTTTTGAAAGCAGATATTTGATTTATTGCACTGCTTGTGAGAAAATAAGAACTCATTTAAGAGTGCTTCAGCATTTTTACAGGAAGACAAAGGTTGCAATGCTGAGGTATGAATTTTTTGGACTTTGATATGTATGTATGAAATTTGCTGTCAGTTTAGCAAAATAAATTCAGGAAAGTATGTTTATGATTTGTCCCATTTCAGTCTTTGAAGCTTATCTTATTTAAAATAAACTGGCCAACCCTTAGCATCACTAATACCTATGAAAGACTTCTGTCAATCATTTGTCCCCTTATTCCTTCCATATTTTAGGCCTGTACTTAAAATTTAGGCTCAGAGGTAGTGGGAGAACAGACCCTTGGCCCACTGCTGTTTTCTATCTGCTTAACCTTAGGTGAGTTGTCTTTCAGATACAGTAAATGTAGTTAGTTGATAGGTGCAGTGTGTACCAGAAGATGGGATGATTTAATAGGTGTGCAGATCTGAGAACATTGGCTGGTACCTAACAAGTGGCCAATAAAAATGATATCACTGCCACCACCATCACATTCTCCTACGTAACCTATAGCAACATTTTGAAGCCTTGTCTGGTCTTTTATTCCCCAGGACAGGCTTCTGCCTTGTGACTTTCACTACTGGGAACCCAGAGTGCAGTTAGGAGTCCTCTCTGAAGCCCCACCCTCAAAAATAGCAGGAATAACATGATTTTAACACACAACTGTTTTGAGCAGCTGAGAACTTGGAGATTTTAAGAAGGTTCCAGAAGTGCACAGATCTCAGGTTTGGTGAATCGCCCCTGTGTATGGGGTTAGCCTGTTGTCTTAGCCTCCCATACCATCCAAAGGAGCAATCAAGTACCCTAGGGATGTTGTCCCCAGGAGGTGGGAAGAGTGACCATGCTTAGTTCATGGTAAAATGTTGGGAATACAATAGCTCTGAGTTTTCAGCTAAGAAATATAGATCCTGGGGCTGAGGAGAAGGTTCAGTCGGTAAAGTGCCTACTGAAAGCCTTATTTGGGGTCCATGTAAAAGCCAGATGTAGTTTGTAATCTGTCGAGATAGAGACAGGTTGGCTCTCATTGGCCAACCATGTTCAATGGGACTCTGTCTCAGACAATAAGATAGAAAACCATTGCAGAACTCCTCAGTAGTGACCACTGGTCTCCCCTGTACTCCCCATGCATAATCACCCAAAGTGTATGTGTTCACATCCACACAAACATGTGCATACACACACGTGCACACACACATGTGCACCCCATGTAAAGAAATAAAGATCTCAGAATTGTTGACTTTCCAAACACATTCAGAGCATTTTCTCTATTTAGAAGTAGATCCCGGTCATTGCCATCTTATGGATGAGGCCCCAGAAATACGAAGGCTCTCTCACCCGGAGAAGGAAGTTCTAGTCTGTGCTCAAACCCCAGGAGTCTGCTTAGAGCTTGTGTTGTCAGACTGGCTTGAGCTAGCACATCTGGTCATTTGTAGGGCAGGCTGGCGGGTTAGAAGTATGGGAGCCGATAGTCCAGTTGTAAGCTAAAATCGCTTCTTGGGTTTCCCTGGGGATGTCAGCCTGGTTTTTTCTTTATTCAGCTGATTAGAGATGAACACTGTTCACACTATTGAGGAAAGTCTCAGTCTTCTTTGCTTATAGCCAACTGATGGCCGATGAGCACAGCCTCAGCATCCATCCTGGGCAACTGTACTCAATACTAGGATGTGGTAGCCTAATCAAGGTCACACAAAATCTGCACATTCCATGCACTTAAACCCTACCCCAAACTGAAAAGACGTACTAGCTGGGTATAAGGTTTATAGTGAACTAAAGAATTTTCATGGGTACTGTGGCACACCTATAATCACAGCAATTAGTAGGTAGAGATAAGAGAATCAGGAGTTAAGGCAGTGTACCAGATTCAAGGGCGACTTACAATCCCATATAACTCCAGCTCCAGGGGATTGGATGTCCTTGCTTGGCCTCCAACAGCATCGAAATGCACACACATATAAAAATAAAATAGATTTTTAAAGAAAGCCAAGAATAGATGTAACAAATTGAGTGGTAGGCCCTGAAATTACCCGGAAGTATGCCTCACCATGTTTAAAATGCAATTTGTTCCTATTTGTTCCTCTGTTTTCAACACAAACTACTGCTCAGACTTAAGCACATAATGGCTGGTACTGGAAGAGCAACTGGCTGACCGATTTAGATAATATTTCACGGAATTTTTCCAGCCATTGAGACCTCTGGCTCCTCATTTAAATGTACAATCATTTGAGCTAAATGAAGTTAAGATTTTGTGAATGGCCAGTTTCTCGTAGGGAGGGAAAAAAGAGCGTTTCCGCATTCTGAATTGAGCATTGTCACTTTGTCACTTCCCGCCCCCGACATCTGTCCATTTTCCTTGGCTTGGCAGAGAGTTTTGGGTCTGTCGCTGTGTTAGTTGTGTGTGGATGTGTGTCCCCCCACGTTAGCAGTGCCCAGCACTCAGTCACACCATCCTTGTTTCACACCGGGGTCCATTTCCAGGCTGCCCTTTGTTGATTTCAGATCTGCCATTGGCTTGCAGGGATTTCTCAGGCCTGGGGTCTTTATTCTCTCTCCTTTTGTCTGGTCCTGTCTTTCCCTTTGTCCTTCTGCAGAGCAAGGCCCTCCATTGATTCCGAAGCTGTCTCCTTTCTCATTTTCACTAGTTCAGACTTCTGTCTGCGTGGATTGATTTGCCCATTCTGGTATACAGCCTGAATGCCACCTCGTATTTTAAAATCAAACAGCTGTCTCTAGCATGTGCAGATTCCGTCCCATCAGAGAGCTGTTACACGGACTGTCTTAGGTGTGCCAAGTTCCCACGTGGCAAAGCATATACGTAAAATGGCAATTTTGGGAGAGATAGGCAGAGTGGCTAAGGATGTATTTGAAATTTGTGGGGGCTGAGATGATAGCTCAATGGTCGAGTGTTTGTCCAGCATACAAAAGGCTCTGATTTAAGTCCTAGTAGCCCCCCCTCCCCCACCCAAATAGTTTTCAAATGGTTTATGGTCCATGGAGACAGCCCAGCAGGCAAAGGCGCTTGCTGCCAAGCCTGACAACCCGAATTCAGTCTCTGGAACCCACATGGTCATGCCTTGTCATGCATGCCCCCCCACCCCAATAAATAAACGTCAAAAAAGAAAAAAACACGTATGTATGCTTGCTTATATGTGTAGATATTTTGATGCCAGGGATTGAATCCAGGACCTTGTGCATGCTTGGCAACTGCTCGACCACTGAGCTGTACTTCCAGGCGTGTGCATGTGCTCGCACCCCCCCCCCACACACGCATGCGCGCTTGCACACACACTCACACACGCACGCACGTGCGCGCGCACACACAACTTTTTAGTGAAACCTAGTAGATGCTCAGAAAAACACCTAAGTGTATAGCTTGATGGTTTTTGCAAGCTAAACATAACATCATATAATAATCATCTTCAAAGGATTAGACGACCAAATACATAGTCAAAAATCCCTGTGCCTGCTTCCAGTTATTAACATTTCTCCCAAGGTAACCCGATACTCTACTGACTTTATTTTTTTTAACTTTTTTTCCATCTTTGACTTATCTTTATTTTTTTTATTGGTTTTTACTGAGCTCTACATTCTTCTCTGCTCCCCTCCCTGCCTCTCCCTGCCCCTTCAACCCTCTCCCAAGGTCCCCATGATCCTCTTTTCTAACTTTTCAAATTGTGTGTGTGTACATTTTAGTACACCTGCACAATCAAATGACAATCCAGGGGCTCGAGAGATGGCTCAGTGGTTAAGAGCACTTCCAGAGGCCCCGAGTTCGATTCCCACCAACCACATGGTGGCTGACAACCATCTGTAATAAGATCTGGCACCCTCTTCTGGCATGCGAGCATACATGGAGGCAGAATGTTGTATACATAATAAATAAATAAATCTTTTAAAAAATGACAGTCCATGGGGGTTAGTTCTCTCCTTCCACTTTGTGGGTCCTTAGGATGGAACTCAGGTTGTGAGCCTTAGTACCTGGGACCTTGATGCCATCCCACTGGCCCCAAATTCTTTATCTTTGAGCAAAGTAACTGTGTCTCTTGAGTCCAGAGTAGCCTGTCAGGGGGTGCGTATTTCATCCATAGTAACTGATAGGAGTTTTCTTTTTGTTTGTAAGATAGGGCATCACTATGTTGCCCTGGCTGGTCTGGAGCTTGCTGTGTAGTCCAGGCTGGCCTTGAACCCAGAGACTCGCTTGCCTCTGCCTCCTAAGTGCTGGGATTAAAGGTGTGTGCATCCCTGTGCCCGGCAATGATTCTTAAGTGTAGGAAGTTATAGGAACATGTCAGTTTCTTTATGTGATCAACTTTACAAATCTGTGCCATTAGAGATTTTTCTCTTCATTGCTAGAGAGGGAACCCAATGCTTTGTGCAGGCTTGGCCAGGGCTCTGCCCCTGAACTTCCTCCCCAGAGAATGCATCCTAGACAGCCTAGTTGGCAAGTTGGTCATCACAGAGTTTGTGAGAAAGTTAGCATAAAATTGTCTGGGGTGGCGCTAGAGAGATGGCTCAGTAGTCAAGAGTGCTGGTTGCTCTTCTGGAGGACCCCGGTTCAATTCCCAGCACCCACATGGCAGCTCATAGCTGTAACTCCAGTTCCAGGGATCTTATGCCCTCTTCTGGCCTCCACAGGTACTTCATGCATGTGGTGCACAGACATACATATAGACGAAACCCCATACACATAAAAATAAGTAATAAAACTTTTTAAAAATTATCTGAGGTAACCACTCAAGACCTGTGATAAGAATTTAGGAAGGCAGAGGACCAAAGAAAAAGAGCTGGTTTTTATCAGTAATTATCTGGCTAATGATGCAATCTCTTATTAGCAGGTAGTGCCTAGAACTGGCCACTGAGAGAGAACGGACCTCCCTGCTGTGAGAGAGGAGACAGTTCTGGGCTTGAGGTCATTCACAGTGTCTGAGAAGACAGTGCCCACAGTCAGGAGCAGGAATGAATGCTGGCGCAGCCTGGCGAGTTAAGCTTGCTGTATGTAGTTCGACCTTCTTGCCTGACTGTCTTGGACCGCCAACCCTCAAATAATGACAAGGAGACTTATTAATATGAAAACTTGGCCTTTAGTTTAGGCTTATTCCCAACTAGCTCTTACAATTTAAATTAACCTGTTTATATTAATCTAAGCTCTGCCACGTGACTAGGTTACCTCTCCTCTGTACCATTTGTCTGACTTCCTCGGTGTCTTGCTGGCATCTTGAGCGCCTAGACTGATTCATCCCAAGTTCCTCTCTCTCCCCGGAAGTTCCGCCTTTTTTTCCTGCCTAGCTATTGGCCATTCAGCTCTCTATTAAACCAGTCACAGTGACACATCTTCACACAGTATAAACAACTAATCTGCAACAGCTTAGTAACCAGGCGTTTGAATGAGAACTTTTCTTTCTTCAGCTAATAGTTGAAGTGGACTTGAACTTCCTCTCTCGGGACTGCCTGTATTTGCTGAGTGCCTACAACAGGCCCTGATCCCCAGGAAGGAGCTAGCAAATGGGGAAGAGAAATGGGGACTTCTCGTTCATCTCCCTAAGCCTGTTTCTTTGTGAACTGAAGGACTGTTAACATCGGCTTTCCAGGTTTGGTGAGGGGCCGATGGGATGAGGTACTTAGAGCCAGAGGGGCGTTGTAAGTGGAGCTAATGATATTATCTGGATGGTAAGTTGGGGAAGTTGAACTGTGTAAAAATGTAGGTGCATAATGACAGAGGGTCAGGGTGGAGCTGGGAGAAAGAACCTACTAGAAGCATGGTGACCATGGGCAGCACTCTATGTATGGTATTGCCCTTTTCACTCTGCACAACCCTGCTTCTGTTAGTTCTGTGTTGCTCTTGCTGTGTTTTGTTTGAGTGAACTTGAGGGATCCTAAGTCCTCTTTTTGGAAAAGCTCCTTGTGCCACCTGGCCCATTGTCTTTGAGGTTTCTCTCCACCCAGGAAGGAAATGTCTCTTTCCCCTACTCTCCGCCTCCAGAGGATCTTCCTCAGAAACCCATCTGGGGAGCCTAGCCCTTTCCCACATGCTGCATGGAGGAGGGAGGCCCAGTATGTCCCTCCCAAGCCTGTCACCTGTGTCAGCCCACCGTATGCTTCCCTGTCAGTTCTGCTCAGTCACAGCCATGTGCCCCAGTGCCTTTGCCACGACTAACTCTGGGCTCCGGATGGTTCTTGGCCCCTATCACACTGTTGCTGCCCAGTCATTGGTCAGGGACAGTGTTGACAATCTTGACACTCACTGCCCCCAGTCCTCTTTCCCGTTGCCCTCCTGAGAAACCTGGTCCTTACCCACCCACCTCACTCTTCATTCTACCATGGAGGAACGTCCCAGCCTCAGAACCCACTTTCTTGATTTTCCTAGGGCAGCCTGGAGTTTCCATGTTTACCTACTACTGCTTAAAAGTTTGCCCTGGGTAGCCAAGAAAAAGCTGATACTCTTGGAGCCGGGGCCTGGCCTGGAGCAGCAGTATATTGAAAGGCTGTTTTATTATCTTGAGTTAGACATGATCTGGATGCCATAAAGCTGTCCTGTGTGCAGCTGTGTCCATGGGGTTCAGTATGTTCTCAGAGGGGCACAAGCACCACCATGATGTAATACTAGAATACTTTCATTGCCCAGGAAGAAGCCTCAGGCCCAACAGCAGTCGCTCCCCAGTTTCTCCCATGCATTTCCTCTCTGCTTCTTCTCCCCGTAGCAACCATTCAGCTACTACCCCTGTCTATGTGATTGCCCATTCTGGGTATCTCATACAAATGGAACCCTATAGAACTTGGTCTTTTGTGACCATTAAAGCCCCATGTTCCAGTCACTTAAAAAAAAACAGTAATGTGATATCTTCACTCTGGTTCACAATATGTTCTTTCTTTGTGGTTGTTGTTGCTTTAATAGAAAGATTAAGGACATTTGGGAAAGGGCATACTGTTAAATAGTTGCCCACCAAGATGCTAAGCCTACCGTTGCTCAGTGGCTCAGGGCTCGTCTGTCATGTGTGAGGCCCTTGGTTCAGTCCAAAGAAAAGAAGATGAAGAGAAAAACCTGGTTATCTGGTGCCACACTCTAAAAAGGACAGCTCACAGAACATCAAGACCCCTTTGGGTCTAGAGCAGGAGCAAATCCTGCAGTAGAATTCTTCTTTAGGTAGATGGGGACACTGGCCAACATCTAAGTATCTCAGAAAGAAAAAGGGGATTGTGATGTTTCCATCACTGTGGCAAAACTCCGAGAAAACAGATTGGAGAGGGAAGGATTGGCTTTGGCTCACAGTTTCAGAGGGTTCATGGTGGGCTGGCTTCATTTGTTTTTGGCTTGCAGTGAGACAGAATATCTTGGCAGCAGGACCTCAGGCAGGGGAAGCTGCTCACCTCCTCAGAGAGACAGAGAACATAGGAAGGGCGTGGATAAGAGCGTCCATTAAGGCATGCTCCTAGTGGTCCTCTTCCTCCAACCAGGCCCACCTACTCATCTCTACCCCCCTCCACCAATAATGCCATCAGGTTATGAACCCATGCGTGAATATATCCACTGATGTACAATCACTTCTCTGAATCTCCACCACTGAGCAATTTGTTGCTCCGGGCCCAAATCTTCAACAAGTGAACCTCTTGCAGAGAACACTACCCATCCAAACGGTGACGAAGTGAATGTGGAGGGGCCAGCTGGAGGATGCTCAGCTGTGTAGAGACTTCTGTGTAGAGACTGGCAGTGTGTACAAATAGCTAATGCATAGCACGGCTCTCGGGCTGGCACCGAGAGAACCTTCTTGACCGCAGGGATCCAGCGTGCAGCATCATTGAACTGGGGTTGGGATGGGTTTGGTAGGGCAGGGGCTCCAGGCAGAGGGATAGGTATGAGGTGCCCACAGATCTGAGGATCTGGTGGGATCAGCGTGGCTGGGAAAGGGGACTTGAGCAGCAGAGAGAGGGAAACGGACAGGAGTGGTTAAAGGCAGCTGAGATCACTCCGTTACGTTTTCATTTTCCTTTCTTGGCTCCTCCTTACTGGCATCTGTCGGCTTTCCCGAGTCCAAGACTGCTAGACCCGAGGAGTGGACTCGAGACGTGGGTCATGAGCAGCCCTTGGCTTCATCTACATTAATGTAGATGAAATGATTTAATTTACTTTAAAGCTCAGTAGTTGCCCCGAGTCTCTAGACTGTCCTCAGAAAGTCCCTTCCTTTTCCTGTGAAGTAAACTCACTGACAATGCCTGGACACGTTTGGAAAATATCTCTAGTGTCTGTGTATGTTTAAGAAAATCCTGTGCATACATGCAATGTGTTTATTGCCTGTAGACTTGGTTTAAAATAACATCACACATTTGCCTTCCCCTTGGGAACCTTTGTTAGGTCTTTTATGTCCCCAAAGCTAATAAATAGCATGAAACAAGTGGCCTGTCCTTGATTATAGAATCTTGTTTCAGTTAAGTTGTAGTGATTTTGTGTTGTTTTACATTTAGGCTGACATTGGGGTGACCAGAGCGTATTTTCTGATATACAAATTATATCATCATGTGTATGGACCACAAGAAAGACCCTGTGTGGAAAAAGAGAGTCCAGAGCCTGGAGAATGTAGTTTATGGTCTCTTGTGTTCGAAGCTAAGCAGTTGTCAATGACTAAATGTTTACAAGGACCCAGTGCCAAGTGTTATCACCCACGTGATCACAGATTTTTATGACACAGTCTTCTGTTCCCCCAGTCACCCCAGACTGAAATGCTGGCAGTCATGAGATTCTTGAAGGCTGGGATCCCATGGTACCCACTTTGAACCCCGCCCTCAAGGATACTGAGGGTCACCATGTGTGCTCTTGTGCTTAGATCTTCTTGCCTTGCCATGTTTATTAATCATGTATGTGTTATTGGTCGAGCCAGTTAACCTTTCTGAACGTGATGGGCCTCATTCATTGCAGTGTTGCAGTGAGAACTAGATGTTAAGTATCGTTAGTTCTTTGTAGCAGCCGCCTCTCCATCCTGGGATTCAAGCAAGTGTGGACTGGAAAAATATCTGGGGAAAAAATTACATCTGTATCCAATCAACATGTTCAGATGTCACTGTCATTCCTACAATATAACAACTTCTTAGGCGGTGTTAAAATTATATTAAAGAATTATAAATAACCTAGAAAATACTTACTTTATGTATTTTTTAGTCTGGGAGGGTAAGGGGTTGTTAGTGTGCCTATGGAGGTCAGAGCACAACCTGCAGGAGCTGGCTCTCTTCATCCACCGTGTGGATCTGAGGGATTGAACTCAGGTCATCAGCCCTGCCAGCAAGCACCTTTCCCTGGTGAGTCATCTTGCTAGCGGAGAGTGTCTACAGTATGCAGAAGAACGTGTAAGTATGCTCTAGAACTGCACGACATTTGTTAATAAGCTCCTTGAGCATCTTCCGGTTTTAGTGTCTTGGAAAAGGGGGATCCTGGAACCAGCCCCTTTCAGAGATGACCAGATAACTGCATATAAAACACACAGTCTGCTGGGCGGTGGTGGCGCACGCCTTTAATCCCAGCACTCGGGAGGCAGAGGCAGGCGGTTCTCTGGGAGTTCGAGGACAGCCTGGTCTACAAGAGCTAGTTCTGGGATGAGCACCAAAGCTACAGAGAAACCCTGTCTCGAAAAACCAAACCAAACAAACAAACCACAGTCTGTCCTCAGCATGTAGCATTGCTGAACAAAATCAAAAAGGCTTTCAAGGGTGGGTAGTGAAACAACCAAACACTACTGAAAGAAAATACCACGAGAAAGGAAGAAAGCAAAAAGGCAGTGAATTGCTCTCGGCTGGCCGCCCTCAGCAGTGTGCTGACCATCTCTGATGCACCCATTATACAGATGCACACATTCTCGTCCATTCTAGGTTTTGTTTCTTCATATTTGTTTTTATTTTTAAATTACGTATGTATGCCTGTGTTTGTGCATGTGACCATAGGTGCCAGCGGAGGCCAAAAGAGGGTGTTGGATCCCCTGGAACTGGAATTACAGGTGGTTGTGAGCCACCTCATGTGGGTGCTGGGAACCAAACTCAGTACGTGCAAGCTCAGTACGTGCTCTTAACTGCTGAGCCGTGTCTGCAGTCACGGGTCCATTGTTTTAATGGTTGTTATCTTTCGAGAGAGAGAGAGAGAGAGAGAGAGAGAGAGAGAGAGAGCGCTTTTGACCACTAAACATTACCGCCCACCCTGAAGTAACCAGCAGGGTGTCTCAGGTCCTATTCACACCATGCACATCCCGATTATGTACATATGGGCAGAGAGGGAGATAATTTTTGTCAATGTTTATTTGTGAAAACGAACAGTTTGCATCTGTGTGCAGATTTCGCAAGTGTCTGCATTGGGTTTCCATTTCAGTGAAATACACGTCTGCAGCCTGCCTGGCCTGGCAGAGCTCTTGCATACATATATGACATTCAAAGGAATGGAGACCGCTACAGCTCATCCTACTGCTGCCCACCGATGGGCATCCCGTGGGCTTCCGGTCGTTTGTGTTTGACTACAAGCAGTGTTGGTGCGGCCATTCCTGTGCCTGTCTCCTCAGGTTCCGATGTCTTCATTTCTGTGCTCAAAGTCCTGTGGCCGGGCGATGGTGGCGCACACCTTTAATCCCAGCACTCGGGAGGCAGAGACAGGCGGATCTCTGTGAGTTCGAGACCAGCCTGGTCTACAGAGCTAGTTCCAGGACAGGCTCCAAAGTCACAGAGAAACCCTGTCTCAAAAAAACAAAAACAAAAAACAAAAACAAAGTCCTAGCAGTAGAGCCATGGGGCTTTCAGAAATCTTAATAGAGATCTTTCCAGACTTCTCCAGAAAGGTGTCACACTCCAGTCTCCGCCAGCACTGAGGCGGTCCTCACGGGAAACCCACACTCTCAATGCCTGCCACTGTCGGAGTCACTCATTGCTCCGTCCACTCTCATGCCCTTGACCGCTGTAAAGGCGAGACGTTAGGTTTGCTCCATCATGCATTGCATTGCGCCCTTTCTCTTGTTTCCACACGCTGCTCCCATCGGTATTTAAGAGCCCAGGGTTGTCGCATGGACAGCGCATGTTTTCCCAGCCATTTAACTGCTCATTTAGTGGCTGATTTCTGCGGCACTGTCTCGGTTTCTTTTCCTGTGGCTGTGATGGGGGAGAAACGGTTCACTTTGTCTCATAGTTCAAGGTAGGAAGTCAAGGCTGCTGGAACTTGAAGTGGCTGGTCGCATCCCAGCTGTCGTCAGAAGTGAGCGAGCAATAAATGCGTGTGTGCTGTTCAGTTTCTTTTCCCACCCAGGGAAATGGAGCCACCTGCAGAGAGAACCAGGCCTCCCACCTCAGTAATGCAGTCAGGATAATCCCCCACAGGTCCATTTCCCAGGTGACCAGGGGTTCTTAACCTGTGGTTCACAGGGATCACATATCATGTAGCCTCCATATCAGATATTACGTTACGATTCATAACTAGCAAAATCACAGTTATGGAGTAGCAATGAAAGTAACTTTATGGTTGGGGGCGCTCAGTGCAACATGAGGAAGTGTATTAAGGGGTCGCAACGTTAGGAAGGTTGAGAACCCCTGCTCTAGACTGTCAAGTGGACAGTTACCACTAACAGTCAGCGGCATCTTCTACTTCATCAAATTAATTGTGCGGAGTATCACAAAGCTGCCCTGCCTTGGTGGCTTAGGTTTCCAGATTCAGATAGAAAGTCTCCTCTGCTCCTTGGTTGGGTGTGTCATTTCGTGAATCATCCAACATCTAGTATTTGTATTGTTTAGTGTTTTACCTTCAGATAAAGTCCAGATAGGTGACCGACACAGTGTGTTCTATAAGGTGGGATGCAAACTTAATATCCTTCGTGAAAAGTTATGCCATCGTTGGCTGCATGAATCATTTCCGCATTGATATGAAATGTCGTTTCTCTTAGAGTGCTTTGGAATCCCGTGCCAAACACTGTGTTCCCCGCTCATGTGTTTGTCTACTCAGATGCTGAAGCCACAGCTCTGACCGCAGTGATTTGGTAGAGCGTATTTTAATATTATTTACTAAGGTAGGAGTCCATAACAGTCGCCCATCTTAAAGGTGCGGTCCGTGGATGATTTAGGAATATGTAGCCGTGTGACTGAGGAGGATGGCTCAGCATTCCAGAGGGCTAGGGTTGATTCGCAGCACCCACGGGGCAGCTCACAACTGTTGGACACCCTTTCATGGACACACATGCAGACAAAACACCAATGTATATAAAAATAAAAATAGATCGTCAAAAACCAAGACCTGTGCAGCCATGATAATGAGGAAGCCTTCTATGACTGGAGGAATCCTTTAGCAATTTGCCATCACTTCTCCTCCCATCCTCAGTCCCAAGGAAACCACCCGTCAAGAAAGATCCAAGTCGAGAAGATGCTCTCTGTAGAGGTGTGCTCTCTCTGGACCGGCCCTAGTGCTTTTCTTTGTTTTTAAGTGGTTTTTTTAAAAATGTTTTTCTCTATTGCAAATACAGCATTTTCCTATTTTTCTGCTACCTACTTGCTAGAAAAAAATACCTACTGTATTTGTTTTATTTGACTATTAAGAAAATTTTACTAATAAAATATTAAGCCTTTTTTAAAAAGATTTATTTTATGTGCCTAAGTGTTGGCCTGCATGTATGTAGTTGAGCCATGTATATGCCTGGTTCCTGAGGAGGCCAAAAAGGGGCATTGGATTTCCTTAATCTGGAGTTGCAGAAGGTTGTAAGCCACCATGTAGGTGCTGGGAATCAAAGCTGGGTCCTCTGGAAGAGCAGCCAGTGCTCTTAGCCACGGAACCATCTCTCCAGACCCAGGCTGTTGGTTTTTTAACTGTGTAGTTGTAATTCATTTCATGTTTATCCTGAGAATGGAGGCCATTCACTACTACTTGCAGAAGTGACCCTCTACTCATTGAGGATGACGTCTTGCTGCTAGCGA
This sequence comes from Microtus ochrogaster, assembly GCF_000317375.1. Lineage (NCBI taxonomy): Eukaryota > Metazoa > Chordata > Mammalia > Rodentia > Cricetidae > Microtus > Microtus ochrogaster. The sequence continues at coordinate 465,822 of NW_004949204.1, forward strand.
CAGGCAGGGTGAGGGTGCCTGTCACTGAGTTGGGGACACTGGGACCGGAGCCAAGTGGAGGCAGAACTTTGTGGGGGCCAATGAGATACCAAAGTAGAAATTTCCAAAAGGCCAGTGGTTCTCACTCAATCTGTGCATTGCGACCCCTTTGGGGTCACGTATCGGAAATCTGGAGTATCAGATATTTACATTATGATTCATAACAGTAGCAAAATTACAGTTATGAAGTAGCAAAGAAATAATTTTATGATTCGTCACCACACCATGAGGAACTGTATTAAAGGGTCGCAGCCTTAGGAAGGATGAGAACCACTGCAATAGGCCATTTGGTGTGCAAGTTCATTGTTAAATAAGTATACAAGAGGGGATAAGTAGCTGGTCAGGGAATTTGACGGCCGTGGCACAGATTTCTTCCACTTGTGTTTTTGTGTTACTCCCTTCCCCCACCCCCTAGCCAGGGCTATTGCTGACTGCACAACCACATTACTGTAAACATGCCTTCAAGAGCAAATAGTGAAGTGAGACTGTGTCCCGCTGCAATAGCTCCCCATATATAATAATGTGATATACTATATAGATTACATAGCTATGTGTGTGTGTGTGTGTTTGAGGCAGGGTCCCATGTCACTTGGGCTGGCCTCAGACTCACTACATAGCCTAGGATGACCTTGACCTTTTGATCCTCTTGCCCCCACTTCCTCTGAATGTTGGTAAAATAGGCCTGTGTTTTATGCATTTCTGAGGATCAAACCCAGGGCTTCCTGCGTTCACTCTATCCGCTGAGCCACATCCCCAGTTTTCCGTCTTTTTATAACTAAGACGTTTTAGTTAGCATTCAAAACCATGCTTCCACTCTGACATTTTCATATGTGGTGCACGCCTTTAATCCCAGCACTTGGGAGGCAGAGGCAGACGGATCTCTGTGAGTTCGAGACCAGCCTGGTCTACAAGAGCTAGTTCCAGGACAGGCTCCAAAACCACAGAGAAACCCTGTCTCGAAAAACAAAAAAGCAAAAACAAAAACAAAAATACCATATTTGCCTCTATTACTCTCCCTTGTCTTGTCCCTCCTTCCCCCCGTTTTCATGGTGGGGGGGCAGTCCTGAACTTGTATAGCCCAGACTGACCTCAAACTCACAGTCCACCCAAGTGCTGGGATTACGTAAAGGCGTGTGTCACCACGCATGTTGTAGTGCTGGCTTTTCCTTCTCCGGGCATCCTTCCTCTTCCTCTGTGCCATTATGACAGGTGTAAGCCCATCTTGATTTGCATTTCTCTGAATGTTAATAAAGGTGAACATCTTTTTATTTTCTTATTAACTCTCTATGTCCCCTCTCCCGGTGGCTCGCTGCTCATACTCTTCTCCTGTCTTCTCTAGTGGAGTGTTTCCTTTCCTCTGATGGTCTAAAAGCACTCCCGTATACTGCAAATGTTAATCCTTGATTATATGTTGGCAACATGTCTGGACCAGTTTTTATTTATTTTTATGGAAAGCAATTTGTAGTACCTTTTGCAGTATTATGATTTCCCAGTATCATATAGTCTTAGTTAAATCAATCTTATTGTTCTGGTTTTGGATCCCGCTACAGAAATCTCAGTCAAGTTTATAAGTACCTCGATGTCTTCTTTCGAAGACATATATTTTTTTAATGTAAATATTTTTTTAATGTAAAGTATAAATCAATGATGACACTTCTTTGCTCAAGATGCTGGCAAACCATCCTGCCGCTCTGAGTCTCAACCACACTCTCGGGGCAGGTGTCAGGCCTTGGAGGATGTGGGCCCTGCCCTTTAGATTCCCACACATGACATGCACCAGTTGTCAAATGCACAGAGCCAAATGGCCCCTGGGACTCCTATCCGAAATTCCCTCTCTTGGCCTCTCCCATGCCCCGGGGAGCTAAACCATCATCACGTTTCTGAGAGGGGTCCCCCGCTCCAGTTAGAGCGAAGTCTGTTCCCCCCTTTCAGTGCTGACGTAGTTCATCTGACTTCCATCACGTGTTGGAAATGTCTGACTGTGCATCTCTTCCTACTAGAACCTCTGTTATTATTATAATAATTGATTGTTAATGCTGTCTGTCTCCTTGTACAGTGTTAGCATACGGTAGGCAGTGACCTTGTTTGTTTTGTTTTTTTTGTTCTGTGTCTGCCTATCCGTCCGTCCATCCGGGTGTGAGAGGATGGCATCTGGCACGAGGGAAGGGCAGAGTGGCGTCTGTGGCAGTGGCAATAAGGCTGCTTGCTCACATCTCACACATCAGGAAGCAGGGAGCTCAGCCCTTAAGCAGGTGACTGTCACCTTCAAGGCTCACCTCACAGTGACCGAATCCTCCAGCTAAGTTCCCCCTCCTAAAGGTTCCACAGTCTCCCAAAAACAGTTTCACCAGCCAGGGACCAAGTATTCAAACACATGGGGCAGAGGAGGGGGGTCCTGATCAAACCGTGATGCCCTGTCTCCGTAATCTGATTGCGATTTAGTAGGCTTCATGTCAGAGCAGTAGAGAGAGCCCCTCAGCAATTGGAGCGATGTCCTAGCTCAGGTAAGCAATAAGGGTCAGGCGTGAGCACAGTGGGGCACATGAGAAGCATCTGCTTAGTAGACAGAAATGAGCTTAAAGTACTTGAGTGCCGTGCTGGCTTTGAGGTGTCTCCTGGGTGCCGTGTTGGCTTTGAGGTGTCTCCTAACCATTCCATGTGAGAGAGGATCAGTGTGCTAGCCCAGGATTACCATCCGGACCTTGATTAGTACATAATTGTTTAGAATTACTCCAGCTCTCACCCCTCTGCACAGAGCGCATGACCTTGCCTGGTCCTTACTACCCCATCTCCTGAGGCCAGCTGCAAGGCGGGCTCCCTAAAGTACCCTGTGCTAAGAGGCGTGCTCGGGGCCGGTTTTCTGTTCTCAGCCACCTCCTCGCCAGTATGGGTCAGTTGCCATCTCCTGACTGAACTAAGGGATTTCAAGAAAGAAAGTAACCATCTGCTTTTTTTTTTTTTTTTTTTTTTTTTTT